>NW_009914598.1:0-1528 GCF_000696875.1 Nestor notabilis
TCCCATCTCTCTCTCTCTTTGAGTTGTCAGATGAATTCAGTGGTTAACAAAGAGCAAGGGAGGGAGCTGAGCTGCCGCCGCAGCTGGGCAGGGCGGTTAGAGCAGGCAGGACTGCAATGCCACCACTCCAGAGAGCAGCTTCGGCCCTGTGATACCTGCTGAAGGTGGGCATACCCCCATGGCTGTACCGGCCGTGTACCCCAGCATCAGCAACTCCACACCCGGAAGCTCATACTGCAACAGAGAGTGATGTTTCAGAGGGCAAGACAACCAGGGAAAAGGCTGAGAGGGGCTGGGAACACATCCCATCCTCACTTTGCTTCTCTGCTCCTGGTTGTACCTGTATGGCTGCAATTCCCCAGGGACACATGGGGACCCTGCTGAGCTATGGAGACCCAGCGTACCCAGAGCATCCTGAAAGTGTCAGTAAGGAAGTGAGGCAGATCAAAAGACACAGAAATGCTTTTATTTTCATCTAAAATAGAAAACAAGCACAAAAAGACTGTTTTTTATAGAAGGGTGGTTCTGCTTCTTTGAATAGGGCATGAAAACAACCCAGTTAGTGGAGCACCCAGTGCCAGCTCTGGCAGCGGTGATGCTACTTTGGCTGTAACACAGCCAAGCCTCTCTTGGCCCTTGCAGGAGGTTTTCCTTCACCTCTCACCAGGGATCCTCCTGTTTCCCTCTAGCTCTGGGTTTCTGCACGCACAAAGAGGTGTTGAGAACAGCACACACTCCCCTTTGCAAGGTGCACGAGGGCCCAGAGGTGCTATAACGAGCAGTGTCTGGAGCCAGCCTCCGTGCTGAGACCGCTGTGTGTTTGCCCCTGCAACACACAGTGTTGCAACGGGAGGGGAGTTAAAATCTTTATTAGGATGTGGAGGTGTGGATGCCCTTCTCTGCTGGCTGCCTTAGCCCAGAGCCTGATAAGGTCATGGTAACGTGTCAGCAGCTTGGCAGACATTCATCCCTTCCTGGTGCTGTGAGCAGCGGTGCTGATGCTGTTGCCGATGCCGAGCAGCGCTCAAGGACCCACTGCTGCAGTGCCCAGAGCTGCTGTCCGCAGGAATCCCATGGGTGGGCACAGCGGGAGGGTCAGGAGAGCCTCTGTCTGGGAGCAGGCGCCCATGGGGTGAGATGGGAGCACAGCTTCAGGGCAGTTCTCTCTCCTGATTAAAAGCTTTTTTACCATCATCACTGGACAGGGAAGTCTGCCCAGAGATGCTGGCTGGGATAACCAAGGGCACAGTTCCCAGGCCACAGTGATTTGTAAGGGGTTGAAAGATCTCAGGCTTTGGTTTCTTATGCTAACCTGGCTTCATTGAACTGCTTTGTTAAACTCTTTAAACTGTGTGTTTCTATTATAATAACATGCTGGGTTTAAAATAAAATAAAGACCTTTCAGTGGTGACAGCAAAAACGTTTCTCTCTGGGTCCCTGCCCCTGGTTTCTGCCAATGCAGCAGGACTAGCAGTGAGTGGAGGAGGCTCAGGGAGCCCCTGAAGTCCTGACGGGGGTTCCGCAGCTC
>NW_009914598.1:1559-4699 GCF_000696875.1 Nestor notabilis
AACTTGTGCCATCTGGCTGCATGTCGGGGATCAAATCCTCACCCAACATAAGCAGGGGCAATTGCTATAGCAGGGAGGCAGCCAGAGACAGACCTGCTCGGATCCTCTGCTGCGAGTGAACCTCACACTCTACCCCATTTTGGGGGTTACAACTGGCACGTGACACTGCTGTGCCATGGGTGCTGATCCTTGTGCCTGTCCCCAGGCAGGGACAGCTCCAACCCTCATATCCAGGGCTTTCCAGGGCAGTGTATGGACTTACTGCTGGTTATACTGGCGCAATCAGAAGGAGTCCAAACCCACTCCTCTGAGACAAACCCAGAGAGGGGATGGATGTTTGTCCTGCCCTGTACGATGGGGAGTGTGTGTAGGGGTGAAGAAGGTGCTGGGAGGAGAGAGCAGCTTGGATCAGCTCTTGTATTCAGAAAGGATGATGAAGAAGAAACCTCTCCCTGCAGCCCCAGATTCTCAGAGCCCAGAGGCTCCAGGTGCTTTGCACCTCATGCTGCAGGGTCAGGCAAGATCCCGGGATTTCCAGCCACATTCCAGCACTCCGGAAACTGGTGGTGGCTCAGACCACATCCCTCCATCCCTCCATCATTCCCTGGTCCCATGGGCTGGCCCTGCAGCAACACCCCCAACCAAGCACTGGGATACGCCAGTGCCTGCTCCTGGCCTGGCACACTGCAGGGTCACCTTGCTGGGAGCCACAAGCGAAGCAGCACTTCCAGGTATTTTAGGGTGGAATTTTGTTTTTCTTGGGGAAAGCAAATTCCTATTAAATCATGGATAAAAAGAAAGGGGAAAAAAGACTCAGAGGGAACCAAGCAGTCTCCAGTAGCCGGAGTCTCCTGGTGTTGAGCATCACCAAAACAACCTGGCAACAAATACATCCTCTCACTAATTATTTACCAGCAAACCTGCTTGGGCAAATCCCACAAAGAATAAAATATGTAGATTACTCATGAGAAGGTTTATTTATTTCATTTTTGGCTCCGTGCTCCATAAAACACATTTAACCAGTCACATACAAAATACGTTCATCCAGTTGCCTTAAAACAAACAAAATAACCTCTCCTCTCCATCTGGCCCCTCTCCCTGCTCCTTTCTAGCCTGGTCTGCTTCCCTGTTCCTTGCAATATGGAACATGACAGGGTATTTTCAATGCTATTTTTGTCCGTTGTGTCATAGCTTATATTTAAAATAGCATTTAAATCTGCCAAGTAGTGCAGTGTTTTAAACTGCTGTCAGACTGAATTTCTCCTCCTACATACCGCAGATTTCAGCTACGACTTAAAGACAGCTGAGGGAAGCTTTTGAGGAGGGGGGGGTGGTGGAGGTGGTTGGGGACCAGATTGTCTGCAGGTGTGAGGACAGTCAGAAGATATTAATAGGGTAAAAGGATGCTAAAGGGGCTGGAGGGCAGGAACAACCCCAAAGAGAAACAAGGAAGATGCATATGGAAGTGAAATCGCCTTCCCGAAGGAAGCTCTTGCTCGGGACAAAAGGCTGTGGTGGTTGCATCAGCAGCTGTGGAAATGGGGGTCCCTGGTCTGAAGGTGAAATGAAAGACTCCCATCAAGTGGCATTTGCTCTGCGTTTGGGGTTTGCCTCATGGGTCCATGAAATAGGGTCAAGCCTTTAGAGAGCAGCCCTGAGGCAGAGGGTGTTGTGCTGCCTCACTTGCACTGGGGTTTATTCTCTTTCTTCATCATCTATTTTTTGGGACATGGCTCATGTCTGGGAAGTGCTACAGGAAAGTAATATAGTCATGGCTCATGGTGAATGCCTGGTAAAGGGCCTGCTCCTCCTCCTTATACTTGCTGGGGTGTAAAAATCTGCTGGTCCCTTCCTTTAACCATAATAACCATCACACCCATCCCCAGCAGAGCTGGCTTGGTTGTAATCAAGTTAGAAATATCAGCTTAACTTCACCCAGACAAACCCTCAGCCAGCTCAGACCTCCATAACCCCTCTGAAGTCATCTCCCACTGGACGAGGTGCTCCAGAAGTGGGTTTTCTTTCTCGTCTCAGCCCTTTACTTCATGTATTCCACCTTCAGGGCTTTACTCTAAGTGCTGGAGCAATTGTTTTCCCTGCGTGCGCAGTTGCCCCCTCCACACATCCCACTCTACCCATGGGCACATCCCAGTGGCGTGAGTGGCATCTCCCAACCTCTCCGCCTTTGCTCTGCTCTGCTCTGCCCCTGTGAGCATCCTCCCTTGAATACCCGTGTCATAAGAAGATGCTCCATGCCATCATGCTCTGGCACAGGGATGCCTGGACTGTGGCCCCTGATGTTGCTGCCTCCCTCCATCCCTCCCTCCATGGCTGCTCCTGGCTCTGCTCCACTCAGCTTAGCTGCCTGCATGGGAATTGTTGGCCACTGGATCCTCCTCGATGCCCGAAGGGGCTGGTGCTTCATGGGGTGCCCCCCACTTTCCGAAGAGGGGTTGAGTTTCTTTCCTGCTGCCATCCAAGGCTCATTTCTTGCTCCATCTCTGCTGGTGTCTCACCCTCTCCCGGGACACGTGTGCCTGCCATTGATATCTCCTCCCATCCTCTTCTGTCAACACCGCCTGAGGAAGGGACAGATTTCATTTTTAGCAACGTGTCCTCTGTGTCAGTAACTCCCCCTCGTCCCCTCCTGGGCGGCAGGGCTATCTGCTCGCCCATCTCCTCCTCCCTGCTTGGCAGGCAGCTTTACCCTGCCCCTCCACCCTCTCTCCTTCACCATTTTCCCTTCTGCCTGGAGTTTTCCATCACTCAGGGAGAGATGACCCTTCCCTCAGCTCCTTGCTGTGTCACCCAGTGCCACATCCCTCAGCACATCCCCACGCCAGCCCCAAAACCAGCTCTGCCACCCCTGGGCCAGGATGGCAGGGGCATCTGCGTTGCACCCTGGGCTGAGACAGGACCGGCATCGGCATCTTTCCCTTTGGGATCACCTCGTGCCTCCTGCTCAGCTCAGGACGGGGCAACGCATTGCGGATGGGGATGCCTGGCTGGGTTTGGTTATTTATCACGCCTGGGCTGGGGAAGGGGCACAGCTCCACGATTGCATTGTGCCACGTTAATCAGCCGCATTAAAATTCCAAGACAGCTCCTGCCAAAGTGGCTGCGCGCCGTGCACGGTGGCT
>NW_009914598.1:4730-6291 GCF_000696875.1 Nestor notabilis
CAGGCAGGCGCGCAGGCAGACAAAGAGCTCGCTCCGTCACTCCGGGTCTGCTCCGGGAGGAGAAAACCAACACACACACACACATACACACCCCTCTCCATGCCACCACGCAGCCCCGCGCCACCCTGACATGCGGATGCCACCGGAGAGCCCTAAGCGAGCAACACGCAATGGTCAGCGAGCTTGGCATCATCCCAGCATCCTCCCATGGGGATGTCCAAGCCGGTTGGGCATCCCGGCTGACCCCATGGGCAACCGTGGGGATGTGTGGTACCCACCACGGGGGACTGGGATGTCACAGTGATGGGGACCACCCGCTGCTCAGCCCCCAGCATCCCATCCCTGCCTGTGCGAGGGGTCTGTGTCCCCGTGGGGCTGTGTGTCCCCAGGGTGAGGGTCCCCCCCAGGCCTTGTGTCCCCCTGCATGGCCCCTGCCAGCTGTAGTAATGCATTTTGCCACAGGGTGCCACTATGGCAAAGCTGTAAGGCCGGCCGGGCCCTGCAGCCCTGTTGTATAAGCGATACCTGGCGTTACCCACCGTAGTCGTGGTTCCCTTCTTTCCCTCTGCTCCCATCTCACCCCACTCCCCCTGCAAGGAAACTGCGGCAAGAGCACCCCAAATACTCATCCGAAGGGGATGGTGCCGCAAGGCAGAGGAGGGGATGCTGCGGTCCCCTCCAGGGTGTCCTGAGGTGACACAGGGAACAGTGGGGACCCACATGTCACCAATGCAATGGCATTGCTCTGCCTCCATCAGATCCGGCAGGGAGGATTGATCCTGGTGGGACCATGTGCCATGCCAGTGAGTGAGGGGGATGCTGTGTAACCCAGATGCCCAGGAGCAACGTGCTGACCCTGCTCCTCTCCTGCATTTGGGGTGCTAGGCTCTGCGGATGCAGCTCCTCGATAAAGGCAGTCTGGCTCCATTGCTGGGGGGCAAGCAAAGGGCCTGGTGGGGCTGTGGCTATTCTTCTCCAAGGATGTGGCGTTTCTCCAAGGATGGATCCAGCCAGCCCCATCCTCCTACAAGCCAGGCCTGTGAACTGCCTGGGGAAAGGGGATGCTGCAGCTGCGTCACCCCCATCCCATCCCATCCCATCCCATCCCATCCCATCCCATGGAGAAAGCACTATAGGAGCGAGCAAAGAGGTGCCCAGGGTGGCTCAGCCTTGCACCCACAGCAGCACCCCAGCAGACCCATTCTGCACCCACATCATGGCTCAGCTTAGGAAACAGAGCTACTGAGAGCTCTTCAGGATCAGGCCATAAACAGGAGATTTTTTAGGGTGAAAAGCCCTCTGCAAATGGCAGGCTTTGGGGTCCTGTGTGCCACATCCGCCGCAGGCAGAGAGAGAAAGAAGATTCGCTTCTTCCCTCGCTAATAAAGTCGGGCTGAAATGACACAGTATAATCAGTGTTTACCTGGGAGTTTACATATGGTTTGTTGTAATTATAGTTTCAATTCCTGCTTTTGCTTTTTTCATTTTGCTTTTTTTTTTTTTGCGTTGTATTCCCCCCCCCCCCCCAACCCTAATTTTTCCATCAAAAAAAGCAAAACAC
>NW_009914598.1:6443-9686 GCF_000696875.1 Nestor notabilis
AAAACCCATGGTGCCCCTGGGCCCTCCACCCCGCCTGGCACAGGCTATCTTTGCCAGTAAAAATCAGCAGCAGGCCCAGACGCTGCCTCCCATCCGCGTCGTTCAAACCCTAAAGCCGCCTGGTCGGAGGCAGCAGGGAAGGGATAAGAGCCATTAGGTGCAGCATCATTTATTTCAGGGCTGGCAAAGCTTTGTTCCAGCGTGGGGATTGAGTTGGCACTAAAAGCACCGCGATCACCCACGTTTAATATTTCCCCCCCTCCTGTTTTTACTGGTGTGATTTATAACAAATCAAGGATGCTGGTGTCAGGTCCCTTCTTCACCCAACTATTGTCACACACACACACAGAGGCTGATTAAAACCACCCGGTCCCCCCCCGCCCCGGATCCTCCTTGTCCATCCATCAGCTGCTCCAGAGACAAACTTAGACATCATGCTTCTAGCCCTCATCTCCATCCGTGCATGTTCTGGGGCTGTGGGGTGTAAGCCAGTGTTGGGTAATAATTTGGTATGCACATCTACATGTTTAAAGATATATTTATAAAGGCGTATTTATTTATGTCATGCCCCTAAATCCTTGGAAAAAAAAATAATGGGGAGCTCTGTCTCAAGGAGGATATTGAGCATTATCCTTTCCAGCCCTAACTATTCTATGATTATTGGGACACAGAATGAAAATGTTGCTCTAGAGACACACAGTTGAATATTTGCTGGTTACGGCCCCAAATCAGGCACTGCTTGAGCTCAGTGCCAAGGCAGAGCCGCTGCCTGAGGCCAGTGGGCAGGCATAGGAAGGAAAGCTGGATGATGTCGTGGAGAAGGGGACCCTTCTCCTGCCCTGAGGGTCTCATCCCCTCAGGGCAATCAAGCAGAGGTGCATCCCTGCCTGCACACCATTACACCCAGCATCCTCATCATCACCATTTTGGAGTTAAAAAGAAGTGAGGAGGATGCTTCTCCCAGAGCCACGTCCTTGGCCTCTGCTCTATAGGAAGGAAAGCTGGATGATGTCGTGGAGAAGGGGACCCTTCTCCTGCCCTGAGGGTCTCATCCCCTCAGGGCAATCAAGCAGAGGTGCATCCCTGCCTGCACACCATTACACCCAGCATCCTCATCATCACCATTTTGGAGTTAAAAAGAAGTGAGGAGGATGCTTCTCCCAGAGCCACGTCCTTGGCCTCTGCTCTCCAATGTGCCCTGCTCCCCACCAGCACAACTATTTTTGTTACCAGCCCCAAAAAGGGCTGTTTTCTCCCCGGATGCACACACTGCCCCTCGGAATAGACCCAGGGCCAAAAGGGGAAATTACAGCGAGGGTTTTGGGGGGGCCCAGCAGGGCAGACAGGGGACGTGGCCGGTGCAGGAGCAGAGCAGCTCCGCAGCAGTCTCAAGCGGGGCTCCTCTGCGTTTGAAGTTTGCTGCACAGCTCAATGCCTGTCCCAGAGCACGGGCAGCTTTGGCCGACGCATTCCAGAGAGGGGTTTCCTAACACATGAGGAAGGAGGGTGAATATTGGCTGGGTGGGGAGCAGCATCCCTCTGCTGCAGCCTGGCACTGAGGAGAAACTAAAACCCAAGCAGTTTCTGTAATATAAACCAAATTCCTTTCACAACAAAACAAAACATCTATTCTCACCAGTCCCAAGCATCAATATGTATTTTTACTATATTCCTTAAAATCCAACCCCTTTTCCCCAAAAAAATGAGGATTTGCTGGTTTAAACTCTCACCAAAATATTTATCATGAGGAACAAAGATAGTGGGATCTTCTCCGGGGCTGGATTTCAATTCTCCCTTTCAGGCTTTTATCCTTTCAACCCAAATTTCAGTCACAATAATCCCATTTTGATTGACATTAAAATTATTTATTGTCACATTGTACCTGTTTAATAAACTGTGCCTGCTTTATTTTTGGGGGCTTATAAATACCTTATCTTTACTACCTTGGTGCTTAATTCAAGGGAAGGAGCCACTTGTGAAGGCAGGCAGCAATAGTGTTAGCCCAGAGAAGATGTAAAAATGCCTTGTTACCAACATGACCCTGACGAAAGAGCTGATCCCAGCTCTTTACTAATTTATATATTTTAAATCTCTTTGGTTTATAAAATTTTGCTTTATTTTCTAATGGTAAATATCCTGCAATATCTAATGGTAAAAAATCCAGCAAGCTGCAAGATGAAGGTGATTTTAATCTCCATCCAGCTCCTGAACAATGAATTTGCCAGGAATATTCTCAAAAATCAGGGAAAACAATTCAGGCCGTTCTCGTGGTCCAGATTTGAGAGATTTTTCACCATTCTGGGAGTGAGTCCATCCAAAACCAAAATTAAAACAAAGCCCCGAGACATCCATCTCGCAGCGCCATGAAAATCTGGGTCGCGTTGCAAATGATTTCTTCTGGTTTTTAATTCCCACAAATTACCGAAAGTTCAAAGAACCATCAGCACATTTTATTGTTTAAAAAGAAAATGAAGGAAAGCAAGAAAATTAAAAAAATAACACAGGAAAATTCAGCCCTTTCAGAACAAACCAAAAGCAGTTCCTTGGCAAAAATATATTCCCTGGGTGGAACATCTCAGTGGGTCCCACAGATGCCTTTTGCCAGGGGGTGTCTCCTTTTCCTCCTGGGTACCAGGGGATGCTGGGGGTGACAGTGGATGCAGGGCCCCAGGCGTGCTCCATGGCCACATCATCTCACCCTCCTGCCTGCGGCGGGCAGAGGAGGCTGTTTGCCCAGTCCGAATGCCCTGAAAACCCTTTATTGAGGGAGCCTTTGGCAGATAAAGGAGGTGTCTGTGAAGGGAGAGTGAGTTTGTTCCCTGTGACCATGATCATACAAGCAGGGTGGAGGTGCCTGGACTTCATGTGGGCTCATGGGACCAGGGAGGGATGCAGGGCAAAGCAGGGAGCAAGGATGCTCTGATGGGGCTCGGCCCTGGGCACCCCCTGCATCTGCTGCCCCATGCACAGCCCTGCTGCTACCCATCCCTTGCCACATATCACCCCAAAACCTACCCCAAATCTACAACATCTTACATCTACACAAGCTCCATTACTGGTGCTGCTATCTGGGGGTGGCATCATGGCCGCATAGAAAAGCCCCTGGAGAAAGGCAAGGCCTTTCCCACAGGGACATAGGGTGGCCGTGGGGACACGGACCCTCACCCAGTGCCATGAGGTCGGTGGTGCCGCCCTGGTTCTCCTCACTAAGCTCCTGTGCTGCCGCTCGCAGCGCCGGGCGGC
>NW_009914598.1:9717-16237 GCF_000696875.1 Nestor notabilis
CTGCCACAACGGCTCTGGCAGCCGCGTTTGTTTACGGGCTGAATTTGTATTAAAGCGGTTCATTATTTCCCTGACTGGCAGGTTTCCAGGGTCCGTGCTACTTAATAATTGCAGCCAATTAAACCTCCACAAAATATGCATTGCGGGGATGGGGATGGGGGGGACACAACACGAGAGGATTTCTCACCAGCCCACGGGTGGCTCATGCCGCCGCGGAGGAGCTCCATGGTGGGGTTGGGGATGTGGCATCGCTGCTGGATACCGGGACCTCATGGGGACAATGGGGCAGATGAGCACCCTAGGATGGGGATGCAGCAGGGCTGGCACTGTAAAGGGGTTTTGTCCCTTTACAGGACAGCACCAGCAGGATGTGGCCCAGCTCCTTGGCCTTGCGGGTACCAACCTGCCTGCTCATGCTGGGGATGGGTGTCACAGGTAGAGCTTGGCCATTGCCTCAAGCCCGGGCATCCCACTGCAGCTGCAAGGTTTCTTTTCAAAGCTCAGCTCCCTCTTTTTCTGCCTTTCCACTCATTCCCTTCTAAACAGTCTCTGCCTCCACAGGCCGGCAGAACCTCGCCTCCAAACCCCACCCCAACTTGACTCCAGATACAACCTGGGAATAAAACAATCCTCAGGGCCAAAATACAAGCAAAACTTCCATGATCCTAAACCCACTCAGGGCTGAGGCTGCCCAGCTCCTTCCACCTATCACCTTGAGTGTCTTTTACAAGCCAGAAGGACTCGAGCACGTTTCTCGACCGGTGCTTGAAAAGCAGCCAAAGGACGGGAATAAAGAGACATTATTTAGCGATCGCTCACCCTGCTCTTTGAAGCTGGGAAGCTCGGCAGAAAGGCTGGTGTTCAGGATGGGTGTTCAGGCTGTGGGAATGCTGGGGGGATGTTTCTCGGATGCTAAAATCACTCAGAGGGATGCGGGAGCGCGTTCGAGGGGAGGATGCTGACGGGGAAGCGCTGCCTTTCAGAAAGGCAAATAATCGCAGCCCAGGTTAGCTCTTCTGTCGAGAGAATAATTGTGCTTCTAAAGGCCCTGATATGATGAGCAGCACTGCTTTGAAATCGAAATAAATACATAAATAAATCAGGGATCTTGGACTGATTAAGGCAATTGCTTCTCTTGCTTTTGCAACCCCTTTGGGTCCTGGTTCCCAGAGCCAATTACATATTTAAAAAGTTTCTGTCTTTTTAAAAAAGAAAAACACTTGCAACTCTAAAATAAAGTTTCTTTGTGGTTGCCTAATGAACAGCGAGGGCCAGGGCAGTTTACAGTTATTAATTGCTTTTAAATGGCTCCAGCTTTGTCTCAGAGCATCTTTATGAGCTGGCCACAATGTGGCCGTACCCTCCCAGACACCCCGCACAGGGTCAGGGCACGCCGGGCACCACCGGCCTGGGCTCCTTTGTGCAGGCAAGTGCCCAGCCCACCTCCCCCATGGCCTCTTCTGCTCCTCCACCCCATGGTCAGCCCCACAAAAGCCCCCCAGGACCTGCCGAGCTCCCACTGCCTGGGCCGGGGTGCAGATGCAGCCAGAGGGGAAAGGAGCCAGGAAGATGCTGAGGATTCTCAGCCATTTCTTTCCCAATATATCCACAATTTCTCCCCCTTCTGTATGACCATGGGGGAGATGTGCTTTGCCACCCACTCCCCACTTTGTCCCACCACTGCAAAATCCTCCTCGCCACCCAAACCCCAGCTTATTTTTAGGCTTTGCGTGGCCACAGCACAGCACAAGCCCAGCATCGCTGGGCACATCACACCCAACACCACCGTGCACCTCCAGGCACCGAGCAGGCAGAGAAAAGACTGCGTCCCTCACCCCAAAACCGCCCAGGGGGGTTAATTCAGCACACAGCTCCCTTGCCATAAGGAAAGGGGGGAAATAAATCTTTCCTGCAGCCCATAGAGGCGCAGAAGCCTCACAAGGAAGGGCTCGAGGCACACAGGCCTCCTCGGATGTCTTCTCCCCGTAAATGTGCATTATTGACAGCAGAAATGATGCTGGGTTGGGACTGGGTTTGGGAAGTAAGGAAACACTGCTGATTATTGATATTTTCCAGAGTCACTTCCAAACCTATTCTTGGGCTTGACTGTGTTGCGTGTGTCATCTCCGATGGATGGGTTTAAGCTTTAACTCAAAAAATAGCATTATTTCTATACTACTATATAAGGTTTCCTCCTGGCTGTACGCACGGGATTATATATGTATGTGTGAGTGGGTGCGGGTGTGTGTGCAGGGATGTCAGGAGACAAACAACTCAATCTGGAGCCGGTGGGGAGGAAGAGCTGCACACGCAGCCCCGAGGAGCTGCTGCTTCCCTTTGGTACCAGTTCAGTTTCTTCCCTCCCAGCCCGCAGAGTCGTCTGAATAAACACGTTATCATTTGGGCCGATCCGCAGATAAACAGGCGGTGATGTTGTAGGTGCAGGTATACATCTGGGGGTGCGTCGGGAGGGTGTATTCACCAGCTGTTGAATGCTGGAGACGGGCTGGTGCGTGACAAGATGCCAGACGCTTTTCAGCACATCAAATCTGTATCTCAGCACTTTTCACGGCGCAGAAAAGGAAACAGTAATTAAGCGACAGGACTTACACTGCTTCCGCGCCAGAGTCGCGCTGCATCCCTTTCAGCCCTGCACACGTGTGCTCCAGCACGCCCCACCACGCCGAGGACAGCCTCGGCCCTTCCTAAATGCAACCCTGGCTATAGTTTTTATTGTAACAGCTGAATTATTCAGCAGAAAGAGTATTTTCCCGGCAGCACCTTCCTGGTCATTTCTGCTGGTCCCTTCCCAGCTCTACTGGTTCTGTAAAGCGCTTTGGAATAATACTGGGAATAGCAGCATGTGGGAAGGAGGAGGAAGGTTTTATCTGCATGGGGTCTTCCATCTTCAGCTCTTGTTTCTATGGATATCTGAATGGAGTTTATATTTATCCCTCCCGTTTGAGCCATGTGTGCAACTTTGGAGGAGGAGGAGGTTGAGAAGGAGGAGGAAAAGGAGGAGGAGGCCACAAACCGAGCAGCTCCATTGCTGGCTCTATTGAGCCCTGACCCCTTTGGGTCAGCAGCGAGAGCATCACCCCAACATGCAACATCAGCCTTTCTCTCAAGCCCAGAATGTCATTGAGAGAAGGGTAACAGCAGAAATACTTGGCCTAGAGCTTAATGCAGCAGCAAGCACCATGTCTAGTCGGGAAGCAGCCCTCTCAGTGACTCCCAGCTGCCGGACAGGGAAGCCAGGGCAGGAGCATCACTCCCTGGTCCCTGGCCCCTCATGCAGCTACCCTGGAAATGGCCAAATTTCCTGGGAACAAGGGATTTTTCCATCCGTCACATTGTCCTTTGCTGTCAGGAGAGGAGCCGGCACAGCCCCTGCAGGGGGGGAGCGTTCGGGGTGCTGGAGCAGGTAGGAGTGGGAAGGCGAGTGCGTGACTCGGCCTGGCCCTGGCGCACCGGCTCCCAGAGCATTACCATGATGGCTCCATCATTAATTGATCAATCACAGGATGACAGTTAATTAAGTAGAAAATAAAGCTACTCTGCCCAGCCTGGCATTAGCAGGCAGCAGCATTAGGATTTCTGGAGTAGAAGGAGGGAAATTAGAAAACAAAGGCACAGCTGGAGGAATAACCCCATTGCTGGTGGCTGGGGGTACAGCCTGGCATGATGCTCCCTGGGCTACAAAGCACAGGCAGCCCCTGCACGGCTGCCCTGGCCGGTTCCTGGCTTCCTCTCTCCTTCCAAAGAAGCCAGATCCCACCCTGTGCCCTCCAGGTATAACCCCTGTTGTCCCCATGGCTCCCTCTCCACTGGCCACATTGCTGCTGCCCAGGCACCAGCCACAGGACCCTCACCAGCCAAAGGTGCTTTTCCTTTCAATCACATTTTCCTACCTCCTGGTCCTGCCCTGTGGGCAAACCCAGAGCCAGAGTGTGGAAAGAGAGAAAGGCAGAAAGCAAGCATTCTCCTGCCCCCCGCCTCATGTGCCCGGGATTGTCTTGATATGAAAAATTATGGGTTTTGTTAAAAACTATTACTAATGAGGCGTCTTTCCTGCCCTTAATTGTTGCCAAGGCGATGACCCCAGCCAGCCATCTTTAATTAACTTAGACTAGATCTCCTGAAATGAGTTCCTCGGGTAAATTGCTCACCATGGCTTTCAGGCACGGAGCCGTGTTTGCCAAGCCCACCCGCCCCGGCACGCCGCCACAGCCACCGGCAGAGGTGATGGCATGGGGCTGGTGTCCCCCCTCTGCTTCCCCTTGCCACCGCCAGGCTGGGTAACCCCTACACCTATAGCAACATACGGATGGGGATGAAGGAGAAACCGATGCCTGACCACAGGGTGAATGTGGATTTCTCCATAAAACAGGAATTCAGCCCTGCTGGTGGCTTCTCCCAGGATCATGGAGCTGTGGGACCAGCCATGCAGCGGCTGGCACCTCTCCAAGCGAAAATCACATTTCCTGCCTGACAGATAACGCCGGTCAAGAGAATGCCAGGACGATTCCTGAAAATGCCATAATTGTTTTAATCTGATGGCAGATAAAAGATAATGATGCTAACAATATTTAAACGTAATTATAGTTTCCTGCGGCTGCCGGGCTCTCTGAATCCTCTCCACTCAAGTGCCTTTGTTTACCAGCGGCTTCAATAAGGCAGGGCCCGTCTTCTTCTTCTATTGCCTTCACACCTGCACCTCCATCGAGGCGGGGGGGTGGACGCATGCCAAGGGGAGCGATCTCCTCAGGGACCAGCACTGGCCAGCTCTGTGTGTCCCCCCGACCAGGCTCACCTGCCCTTGGTCCACCGTCACCCATCCCCTGCCTCGTGGGACGTGATGCCTGCCTTGGGAATGGCGGTGCTTGGACCACCAGGAGAATGGGGATGTGTTTTGGGGAGTTTTAGGGAGAAGTGGTAAGGGTAAATCCCTCCATCAGGATGGGGTGGGCATATGGTGGCTCGTTTGTACTGGTCACCTGTGTCAGAGCTGTTACCCTCCACTAGAGTCCCTAAATCCCATCCTCAGCTTCTCTCCAACACAACTCCTCAACACTGATTGATAAAAAACAAAGCAGGACAAGGGGATTTTTCAGGAATGATTTGCTGAAACAAATAAAAAGCACTGCAAGTGGATGTCCGGGGGTTTTGCATATGCGGGAGAAGAAAACAGAGGAAGAAGAAAATGGGAATGAATCCCCTGCATTGGAGTCCTCCCTATTTTGGAGACTGCTACCACAATCTTAAAGAAATCCCCCTAGAAGAAGCTTTCTTGCTGGGGGTCTGGGTGCTCTGATGGCCTAGGCAGCAGTAGGAGAGGCTGGAAAACAGCTCGATCAAGAACACAGAAACAAGGACTGAGAAAAGACAGGGTTCAGGCGAGGCTTTTAGAACAACTTAAATATGAAATGGCTATTTCAGTAGCTGGAGTTTAGCCTCCTGTGTGAATCGGTCTTTGTAAATAGGAATGGAGGATAGCCAACTTCCCCAAAAGGGCTCGACGGGGGGTCCGGAAAATCACAACGTCCTGAGTTTAATGGGGAAAACAGATAGAAATGGTAACAAAGAATGGGGAGAAACAGCAATAAACCTGATTGTTTGGTAAATAAGGCCGAGCCTGTTGTGGAGAAGTGAAGTTTGAAAAGCAGCTGGGGAATGAATAACCGGTTAAAAGTTAGGAGACAAAGTGGCATAACAAACCCAGGGGGTTCCCAGCATGGAGGGGTCAGTGCCGGAGCTCCCGTGGTGAGCAGAGCATGGGCCTTTGGAAATGCCAGGGAGAAGGGAGGAAACAGCAACAGGATAATATCCATTGCTGCTCCAACGTGATAAAATCTGGCACCGTAGAGAGGGGTATGGAAAGGTCTCGCTGTGCTGATGAACTTGGCCTTCAAATGAAGGACGGATTCAGTGTTGAACACAGAAAAAACAAATCCATCACCTACGTGGCAATGAAATAGCTACATCCGGCAAGGAAGAGCGCTCCAAGGCATGGATGGGACTTCGGAAAGATCTGCTCAGCCACTGGCAAGGGGCAAGAGATGCACAGTGTGTCAGCAATGACTGAGGAGAGACCAAAGCAGAAGGCAGGGATTAGCTCACCCTGTGCCACATGAGTCCCTGCACAGGGAGCTGCTTTGGCAGTTAGGAGGGATTGGGAATATACTCGGGAAATCAAGAGCAGAGAGACGCCCGGCTGCTGGCAGGGCTGGGGCTGGGGGCTCTGCAGGACACTGGGCAAGGAGTGCACCCCTCTGTGCCACTGACCTGTGCCCTGGCCTGGCCTGGGGAGGACATGGCTCATCCCCAGAGCTGACACAGGTCTGGGAGTGGAGCGGGGTCCTCTGCTCAGATCTGGAGCATCTCTGACTCCCAGAGCCAGGGACGCACCTCGGGAGGGGACCTCTTTCCTAAAGCAGGACCTCCTCCCTCCTAAATGCACCTCCAGCATTCCCGGTGGGAGGGGGTCTCACCATTCCCCCGTATCTCCAATGAAACTCAC
>NW_009914599.1:0-1671 GCF_000696875.1 Nestor notabilis
CTCCGGGTCTACTCTGTCCCAATGCGTCCAGAGCGCTGAGCCCCGTCCGTCCCCGTCAACCAGCCCGGGGGCACCGTCACAAAGCTCCGTCCCAGCCCAGGCAGCTGACGACGTCCTGCCCCGAGCGAGTGTCCGGCTGCACCGGCCCCACCCGGGAAAAGGGCAAGAAAAGGGGGATTCTCCCCCTCAGACAAGCCGTGGGACTCGAGTGGGCCCAAAAGCCACCGTTATACCCGGGTGAAGGGAGGGGAGCTAAACAATAAGGAGCCAGGAGGGTTATTTCCCCAGCTAAAAGCCAGAGCGACTGAAAAATCTGCGACTGTATTTATCACCCGGGGCAAGTCGTCCGTCACTGAAGAGGGTAGGGTGCCCGGCTAAATCGTTAACCGGCTGGTGCCAGCGGCTAGGAATGACATTCAAAAGGGTACTGATTTCCCTTCAGGTGCGTGAGCTGCGCTCGTCGTGTGAAAGCATCCGCGGCCTCACTCCCCTTAGGGAGATTCTGCCAGCCCCTTCCCTCTTGGGAGGCACTGGGCAGCAGTGGTTGAAGACAGTCACTGACAAAGGAAAGGGACTAAGTTGATATTTCTAAGGTCAGTTTTAGCTTCAAGTGTGTACTTAGATATTTGTTTGATAGGGAGGGAAGAGGAAAAAAAAAAAGTAAAAAATTATTTAAAACTGGGTGAAGACGAAAAGAAAAGGAAGAAAAGGAAAAAGAAAAGAAAAGAAAAAGAAAGAAAGAAAAAGAAGAAAAAGAAAAAGAAAGAAAGAAAAAAAAGAAAAAGAAGTAGCAGGGGTCGCAGAGCGGGCGGTACAAGGGGACGGCCCCGCACCTCCTCGCATCTGCACGCCCGCGGCGGAGCTTCGCTTAGGGACGCAGCAGGCAAAGAGGCAAGGGAGAAATGCTTTTACCTGTTTATAGCGTGTTTTTTGACGTTTATCAAGGAGCAGAAAGCTCCCTAATAAATAAAATGCTATTTCTACCGCGCTGTTGATAACTGCAACCCAAATATGAGTGGCTTGTCCCCACAACCGTGTGTAACTTCCGCCGCGTGTCTTCAGCTAAGCTGCTGCTGCAGAGTTATAAACAAACGGAGGCATTTTTTAAGCAGCTCGAACTCGGAGACGTGTTTTCTCTCTGCTGAGGTGTCGTAAACCCTACTGGGGAGCTGTGTGTGGGGCTTTGCTTTCGTGCCCGCACGTTTCCCAGTGCGGCCCGGCCCAGCCCCAGTGCTCCCGCGGCAGCTGCGGCTCCAGGTATCGCGGCCGAGCGTCGTTGCCGCTCTCTCGGCCTGCAGCTCTGAAGAGGAGCTGGAAGGAGTGTGGACAGCAAACATGTCTTCGCTTGAGGGAATAAATGGGGGAAAAAAAGGATTTTTTTGTCTCGTTCAGGTGGAATTTCGTCCAAGATCCGTCTCAGGGAGGGGAACTGCAAACAGACCCGAAATTTGCACTTTGTGATTTGCTCTGCTTCACACCCACGGGGTCCGTGGGAAACCACAAGCGGCCACAAGCTGCTTTAACCCTTTCCCTCCGCCTTTCCACGTGGTCCTTCGCAAAAATGCAGAAATGCTGTTGAGCAGCTGGGCCACCTTCTTCCCCCTCCCTCCGGTTGTCCCCCCCAAGGGATAGCGAGAGGCTGGGGACCCCCCCTGCTCTCCTGGGAGGGGC
>NW_009914599.1:1702-3740 GCF_000696875.1 Nestor notabilis
AAGGGTCCGGGTGCTCCGGGAGGGCAGCTGCGGCCACCACAAGGTGGGTGCTGCCGTTTCTAGGTTGTTTTAGTTTGGGAACGGACGGCGCTCATGTTACAAATGCAATTAATAGTAAAAGCAGCATTTATCTGAGGAGTAGGAGGCAGCTGCACACCGCAGGTCATTATCCATTAGCGGGGTGCGTTCAGCACTTAGCAGGGTTGTCGTGTTCGAGACGAGCGGAGGAAACGCAAAAGCTAATGCCTTATCTCTGGTCCTTCTCCCACCACCACCTTCCCCTGCCCGCGACTGGGGCCAGTTTACGGCAGGCCGTCCCGAGGCACAGGGCGAGCTGGGCCTGGCAGAGCGTGGAGAACCGCTGCCTGCTCCCCTGGGCAAATCCCCGGGAAACTTCTGGATGAATTCAAACCTCCAAACCTCCCAAATACGTATGTGTGTATATATGTATCTCCTTCTCGCTTGCCCGCTTCCTAGAAGGGTGCTTCACTTCGCTTCGTGGCGATGGGCCAGGGCCGGTGAGGACCAGGCCACTCCGGTCCCAGCCGTGGGAAAGCAGCTCCATGCCTCAATTTCCCCATCATACAGACCTAGGCCAACGCTTCTAGCTTACTTTCTCAAACACCTGCAGAGCCATGCCCTGTGCTGGTGATGCTAACGGGTCTTCCACATCCTAGCAGGCCTCCCACAGGACATGAAATGCCCGTCCCAGTCCTGCCTGTGTGCGGGAGCATCTAATCGGCTGTCCGAGTACAACCTTGTCCCTGCAAGACATTCCTGGTTCCTCAGTCCGGAAGCTCTGGGACTGGCTCAGGGAGCGGCCAGAAACCCGGGAGGCAGGAATCCTCCCCTCTGCCCTTCGGCAGGGCTCTGCCAGCTGTGGCAGAACCCACCGAGGTCTCTGCCAGAGACTTTTAGGGCTTCTGCCCCGTTAGATGAAAGACCGTTCTCCCAGGTTCAAGAATACACCGAGTAAATCCAACAGGTCTGTCTAAAACCTGGCTCAGGCCACTCGCTCATCTCAGCACGGAGCAAAACGCCTCCTCGTCAGAGTGGTGAGCTGGGTGAACCACCTACCATCTGCTTAAACCTAAGGATAAGAAAAAAACCTATTGATTTAGTCGCTAAAAGAAAGAGGGAGGAGGGGGAAAAAATCCACCAACCCAAACCAGCCTTTTTCTGTACTCTAGAAGAAAAAAAAATAAAAAGCACCTCTTCGTAGCTCGGTGGGGAAAAAGGTCAGGCTACTATTGACAAGTATGTAAAGACATCTTCTAACCATGGGAAAACATGTATAAATTGTTTCGACTCACTGCATTCAAAACCAATGGAAGTGAATTACAAAACTGCACTTCTTGCATTGTTGAACTGAAAGGATATCTATTTATCATCTTATAAGACAGCTCGAACGATCTTTATCTGCTTTGCCCACTTTCTGACCCAAATTCAGGGGTTTTATGGAAAATTGCAGTCAGTTTGATTGATGAAATCCAAAGATGTCTAAAATGGCACCAAAGATCTCCAACTGTGCAGACTCCAACCGAGGGCTTCAATGTTGGCATTGTTCCTACGAAAAAAGTTGAGAAAACGAGCAAAAGTTAGGGAATTTCTGTTTAAAAACTTCAAATTTCAATGAGGATCCCGAACCTATTATCCCTATTCATGGGGTGAACTGTGTGAACACAAAAGTATTTCCCACACATTGCAAAACAACAACAAAAAAACCTTTAGTTTTAAGCCGCGCAATAACTTTCTTTGTAAAATGCTGAATAACCCTGTGTCGCAAATAAACCCAGCCGTTCCCGTTTAGAAATCAAATAAGTTTAAATCGTATAAACAGGAAGCTCACGAGAAGCAGCCTTTAAGGAAAGTAGGGAAAACAGATATGTATTTCATCTGTGCAACCGAAATGAAAAAGAGCTTTAGTTTAAAATTCGGAGACGCAATGGAGGGTGATATTTTTAACCCAATCTGTGTCTCCAAAGGGTTTAATCCAGGTCTTAGAAGAGGCAGTTCGGCGGGAGAAAACCTTTCGCAG
>NW_009914599.1:3771-5325 GCF_000696875.1 Nestor notabilis
CCAGCCGTCCTCGTGGGCTCCAAGGAGGGTGAAGCTGTGCCTGCCAAGGTTTCGGCGGCAACACACTGAGCTGCGGGCGGATGAGCACTCGTGTTGCCCGCCCCGGACCCACTCGCGACGTGGGTGCGGGGCAGAGCTCCAGCTCTGTTCGGCTGCGGACCTGCGTGTTAGCGGCTTCCCGTATCGTCTAGGGCCACGCATTATTGTGGAATACTGTCACCTGCCTAATTGTGCTAAATGGCCACCTCCTATTATTAATAATAGCTGGAACGTGGCTCCTAGACACGTTACCAAGGCTGGGAAGCTGATGAATGAAACCCCTACTAGGGAAAATCTTGGTAGCTGTCTTCTGTCGCATTACCCAAGGGGGCCGGCTATAAATCTTCCTTCATTTTAACCACGTTTACCCTCATACTCCTCCAGGCTAGGGATGCTGTGTTAAGATTGCACTGATGTGCCAATGCTTTGGACCAGCTGCTCCTAAATACAGACAAGTCCTTGTCAATTAAGCCATTGAGGAGCAGGGCCTGGGAGCTCTGGGGCATTTTAGCAGGCAGCAGTGTGCAGCCCCAACAATTAGCATCCATTTTGAAGGGACCTCCAGGGCACAACTGCACAGGCAGGGAAGAATCAAAACACCAGGCAACTTCAATTCTGAAAACCGGTCACATAATGATACTGAACAGACCGGCCTAGGAGAAGTGAGCCAATTTTTCTCGGGAAGGATATTTCCCTCCTCCCCCAGCGAAGCCGTAGGGCCGAGGCACGCCGCTAACCGCAGAGGCAGAGGAGATAAATGAACACATTCATTTGCCTGTGTGAGCCCAAGTTTCCTTTGGCGGTTCTTCTTTGTAACTCGGTGTCACCTCAAGCAGCTGGTGGCATGCAATGCTCCCATGATCCTGGCCTTTGGCCCAGGCGGAGCTGGACAAGGCAGCCCGCTCCAAGGAGAAGAGCTGCGATGTCTCAGGTCAGAGAGGCCACGCTGCCAGTGGGACAGGCAGAGCACTGGGAGTTCAGCTGAACAAAACCCCGAGGGGATTAGGGAGCCTGGGGGATCATTAGCAAAGGTGTTTGCTTAAGTCATTAGGAAGCCGGTAGCTAGGGGAAAAAAAGGCTTGTTCCACACGGCACCTCCCCAGAATGGCAGGGCTGGAAATGAGGAGGATATCACAGCGCAGGACTATGTGACCCTACCAAGTTCAACAACAGAGCAAACAGCACATGCCATTAGGGACGGCAGTCAACCGGGAGGGAACAAAGAGGGGAGGGCATCGGCGAAAATGTTCCTGTATTAAATATGGAAAAGTATGGGGACAAGGGCAGGGGTCAATGAAAGTCAACAAGAGAGCAGGCTTAATGATAGAAAGAATTTAATATCAAAAATACATAAATCTGCGTGGGAGGCAGTCCCAGAATAGGCAGAAAGGAAGGCAGCCTTGGAGTCAACATTCACTTGGTAATAGAGCCAGAATGGATAGCGCCGGGTTGTTAACATTTAACACAAAAGTTAGCGGGGAATAAAGGAGAGAGAGCCGGCTCCTTTAATTGTGG
>NW_009914599.1:5375-5720 GCF_000696875.1 Nestor notabilis
AGCCGGTGCCTCCGGCCCCCCCCCCCCCCCACATCCCCCTTTGCTTTCGTTCCCGATTATTTAGTTTTCTTCCGCCCCTTTCCGCATGCCCCCGCGGAGCTCCCGGCCGGGGCGGAGGCAAAGCTCCGGTGAACAGAGCAGAGAGGAGTGGAGGCTTCCGGGGAGCCCATGACTTCCCGGCCGGCCCTCCCCGGCGTGTCACGACTCGCTACTGCTGTCACGACATGAAACTTAACTCCTGGCGCTTTAAAATGTTAGGAGAGCGCCCTAAAGGAAAAACAGGGCCCGAGAAGAAAGAGGATGGACCACTCTCCGTTCAGCCAGGCTCAGTTCAGCACTGCGCGG
>NW_009914600.1:0-856 GCF_000696875.1 Nestor notabilis
AAGGGGGCTACAAGGATGCGGGAGAGGGACCGTTCACCAGGGACTGGAGCCCTGGGACAAGGGGTGATGGGTGCAAACTGAAACAGGGGAAGTCAGCTCTGCTCCAGGTAGGAGATCACACGAGAAGGGATGAGGTATTATACGGATTGGCTGTGGGACTCCAGAGCAGCACAGTGCCCTGGCATGTACCTGAAGAAGCAGCTCCAGCCCCGGCCGGACAAACCGTTGACACCAAAACACTCTCATGTTAGTTTTGCAAAGGAGAAAGTGGTCAAATGGTTGATGTCCACCGTAGGAAGCAGCAGGAGCTGGGACAGCCACAGCGTCAGGACGGGACTGACAGGAAAGCATGGTCTGGAGTAGCTGAAAGCCTCACAACAGCCTGTGAAGAGCACGAGCCCCTGAAGAACTCAGTGAGTGTGTGTAGGATGGAGCCGTTTACTTTAATTAGAGTTCTCTGGTTGCTTTTGCCAAAAGATACAGAATTTTAATAGTGGATATTGCCACAATACTGCTTCAGTGCCAAATGCCAAGTTTATGTGCCCGTGGCACCGCACTGCCCATCACAGTGAAAGGAGGTTTTCTTTGTTCATTCCCCACATCCTTCATGATTTCTTGGCAAGAGAAAGCAGCATTTTGGGCTTTTTTGTTTTCTTTTTGGACAAAGCAAATGCCTGACACCTCCGACAGCAGCATTTCCAGGTTTCAGAGGCTCAGGTGTGTTCACCAAAGATCAGGTTGGGAGCTCGTGCCAATGCTGGTGGTGCTTCCTCCTGGGCGCTGGTGGAATGGTCACCTTAGGTTGTCAGCACATCCGAATTCCATGAGGAATCACAGAATGGTTTGGGTTGGAAAG
>NW_009914601.1:0-444 GCF_000696875.1 Nestor notabilis
CATGGCCCCCCCTGCACACACTGCTACACCTACACACCGGCAGACTGGGGGTGCCCATGCCCCTGCCATGGGATTCAGGGGCTCAGCACGGAGCTGAACACCCCCATCCTACCAGTGCCCCCCGGGAAGGGACTGATGGGCCCCACCAGGACACTGGGGCTGCTGAGCTGCCTCCTGCTGCTGCCCCGGCTGCATGGTGAGTGCGGGAACACGGGGGCACACAGGGACACACGGGGGACATGGGGGACATGGGTGGGCATGGAGGGACATGATGAGCACATGATGAGTGCAGGGACACGGGGGAACAGGGAACATGGGGACACTGGGGACATTGGGGGACATGGAAGGACAGGATGATGTCCCCTCCTGTGCTGGGGGACACGGGAGACAAACTGGGGACAGGGAGACATGGGGGGACACTGGGTACATGGGGCGGGGGACGCC
>NW_009914601.1:788-1141 GCF_000696875.1 Nestor notabilis
TGTGGCTGCCCTGTGCTGAGGGAGCTCATCGGCTGTGCCGGGCCCTGCGGGCACCGCAGCACCCATCCTGCCACCCTCCTGCTGGGTGCAGCCAAGGGGGGACCAGGGGATGGGGACCAGGGCTTGGGTCAGGGTTTGGGGTCTGGGACCAAGAGCTGGTGCCTGGGATTTGGGATCAGGGATGAGGATCTGGGGTCTGGGACAGAGTTTGAGGCTGCAGGGCTGGGGTCAGGGCCAGGCACTGGGGCTGGTGTCAGTGGCGGGGGCTCAGGGTCAGGGTCTCGTGGTGGGGCCGGGCCCGGTGTCACTCCCTGTCCCCCTACAGGCCTTCTGCCGGCGCTTCAGAGCCGAGG
>NW_009914602.1:0-1088 GCF_000696875.1 Nestor notabilis
GGCTGGCAGCATCCAAGCAGCCGTCCGGCAGCTGGAGGCCGAGGCCGACGCCATCATACAAATGGTACGTGAGGGCCAGAGGGCCCGGAGGCGGCAGCAGGCAGACACGGTTAGCACGGCCGCCCTTCCTCCTCCTCATCCTCCTCTTCCTCCTCCTCCTCCTCTGCTTTCTCCTCCTCTTCCTTCACTCTCCTTTTCCTCCTCCTCCTTTTCCTCCTCTTCTTCTTCTTCCACTTCCTCCTTGTCCTCTTCCTTCTCCTTCTTTTTCTTCCTCTTCTCCTGCTTCCTCCTTTTCCTTCTCTTCATCCTCTTTCTTCTTTGCCCTCTTCTTTTCCTTCCTCTTCTTCTTCCTCCTTTTCTTCTTCCTCCTCTTCTTTCTCCACTCTCTCTTCTTTCTCTTCCTCCTCATCCTCTTCCTTCTTCTTCTTCTCTTTCTTCCTTCTCTTCTGCTTCCTGTTTTTCCTTCTCTTCATCCTGTTTCTTTTTCACTCTCCTTTTCTCCTTCTTTTCTTTTTTCTTTTCTTTTCTTTTCTTTCCTTTTCTTTTTCTTCCTCTTCTTCTTTTTCCTCCTTTTCTTTCTCCCCCTTCTCTTCCTTCTCTTCCTCCTCATCCTCTTCCTTCTTCTCCTTCTCTTTCTTCCTCCTCTCCTGCTTCCTCCTTTTCCTTCTCTTTATCCTCTTCCCTCACTCTCCTCTTCTGTTTCTTTTCCTTCCTCGTCTTCTTCTTCCTCCTCTTCTTCCTCCCCTTTCTGTTCCTTTTCTTCCTCCTCATCCTCTTCCTTCTTCTCCTTCTTTCTTTCTCCTCTTTTGCTTCCTCCTTTTCCTTCTCATCTTCTTCCTTCACTCTCCTCTTCGCTTTTCCTTCTTTGTCTTCTTCTTCCTTCTCTTTTTTCCTCCCCCTTCTCTTTCTCCTCATCCTCTTCCTTCACCCTTCTCTTCCTCTTCCTCCTTTTCCTTCCTTTCCTCCTCCTTCTTTTCCTCCTCATTCTCTTCCTCCTCCTCCTTTTCCTCCTCTTCATCCTTTCCCTGCTCATTCCTTTCCTCTTTCTCTTCCTTCCCGTCCTTTTCCTTCATCCTCCTCTTTCTCCT
>NW_009914603.1:0-1236 GCF_000696875.1 Nestor notabilis
TGACTGCTATAGCTGAACCCAGGACACAGTACAATATAAGTTTTTATCCAGCAATTAAGTCTGACCCTTTTACCTAAATTCACACATAGTCCCACTGAGCTGTTATCTTGCTTATGATCAAACAATTGAAGCATGTAAACATGCACCTATTATTAAATAAATACATTGTCTTTTATATAAATGGATTTATTTGCGTGATTAAAATTGTGGTCACGCTTAAACACGTTGCAGGATGACAGCTAGTCCCAGGCATATTTCTGAGTTATTTTATTTTCCTGTGGTTGTATCTGGAAGCATACTCTAATGCAAAGGGAGTTAATTTCAAAGAAGTTAGTGGGATCCTGCAGCCTTGCACTAGTGTATGTTTGTGTCTACTGAAGCAACTGAATTCCTATTGTTCTTGTACACTCAAAGTTCAGATAAACTCCTTTGGAATCCTGTGGTCTTACTGACAGGGCAATGTTTTCATTTGGAGGCACTGTAAGTTAAACCACAGTGACATCCAAAAGTGCCTTTTTGTCATGTCATTGAAAATGTTGACTTTCAACCCTAACTCTTAAGACATATAGTCCAGTATTCTTTTTAGTGTCAGGAATAGTTTTGGCTTATGTTGGAAAAGTGCTTGGCAAAGAACAATGTGATATAAATGCAAATGTGACCATAATTTACAGTTTGAAGAATGCATGACATTAACTGACCTAATAGAATTCAAGATTGCAGTAGTAGTACTGTGGGAATATAAAATACAGTAAATTTATTTCATGGAAATGATTATGTGGTGCAATGGATATTTCATTTTCAGCACAGAAGGAACAAGAAAATCCAATTGTAGTTTTCCATTTCAGTATTTTAAGATCTTGACACAATTCTTAAGGCAGATGATAAAACATTATTAATCAAATACACAATAATATTCATTAGAAAAAATTACATTAGAAATACATTGTGGGTGAAAGTTACATTCACATGAACAATAGAGGAAAAAATGTAACAAACTGTACTGTCGAATAAAGAATTATGTCATGGGAAAAAAAAATAAAAATGAAAACTGCAATACAATTTAACCTCTTTGTTTCCAGTCTTTTCTGAATGTAGATTTACATGTTCTTCCTTGCTGTCATATCCTGTTACTTTTCTGAGTTGCTCAGGTACATTGAACATAAGGCTGTAAGGACTGCCTGCTTGGATCACACTAAAGATCAATCTAGCCTGAAAACCTAGCTCTGTCAGGGAAAG
>NW_009914603.1:1935-11802 GCF_000696875.1 Nestor notabilis
CCAGTCTTAGTCCTAATCTATGTTATATCTCTTTGGACAGAAGCTGCTTTATTCCTTGGATCATTTTTGTTACTGTTCTTCCTAACTTTCTTTCATATTTGGCTCCTTTTGAAACTGGATGATTACAGATTTAAACTTCATGCATTACTTAGAGGGTGGCCAGACCATGGATATGTAGAGTGAAACACTGGTGTCCTTTGCTTTATTTAGTCCTAATCTATGTTATATCTCTTTGGACAGAAGCTGCTTTATTCCTTGGATCATTTTTGTTACTGTTCTTCCTAACTTTCTTTCATATTTGGCTCCTTTTGAAACTGGATGATTACAGATTTAAACTTCATGCATTACTTAGAGGGTGGCCAGACCATGGATATGTAGAGTGAAACACTGGTGTCCTTTGCTTTATTCTCCATTCCCTCCCCAGTAATCCTGCTCTTCTCTTTCTGTTCTGATTAGTGCTGAGCCAGTGTGTTCAGAGAGTTATCAATGGTGATCCTAGTGCTGGTTAGCAGCTGTTAAGTAAGAGTCCATCAATGTGGATGTAGCCTGAGGGGACTTTTCTCCCTTGTTTGTGACTTCACATACATCAACTGTGAATTTCATCTGCCATCTATTGTTCAGATGTTCAATATTATTATACATTTTCAGCAAAATGCTTCAGGTTTAACAGCCCCAATTAAGTGTGACTCACCAGCAGTATTTGAACCTTGCTATGCTCACAAGCAGTGTCCTCAGGGATACATCTGCAGATCTGCCTGAGCTGTGAAATGACTTATTAATAGAATCATAGAATGGTTTGGATTGGAAGGGACCTTAAAGATCATATAGTTTCCACTCTTTTTTCCATCTTGAATCTACCTTAGCCCTTATCCAGTGGCAGTTGCATCTATTTAGTAGTTTCATGAGAGTCCTCATGGATAGTTTTGTGAATATCCAAGTGGCTTTACTAACAGAGTTATGTTCTTGGCTCATTCAAAGGTGTTCTATGAGGTATTATTTCTCTTCAAAAGGGTAAGTCTGAATAGGTCATATTTATCTATTATTTCTATTAATTATTGCTTTGATTTTTTTTTTTAAACAGTTTACCTGCTTTAGATGTCAGCCTGGCTCGTAGTTTCCAGGATCATACCTGAATTACTTTAAGAAATGTTGTCACTTTTGCTGCTTTGATCCTTCTGATGATTTAGGCTATAGGTTACATGCTGTGGTTAGTAGTTCAACAGTTCCACATATGAGATCTTTTCCTGAGTTCTTGGATAAATACTATCAGGTATCTCAGTTTGATACCTTTCACGTTATTGCTCCACTCTAAAGTTTCTTTTATTAGATCATTCCTTCTTTATCTTCACCTTTCATAGTGCTACCTGCAGGGCCTTGGCCTGATACAATTTCTTGCTTAGTATAGTGTGCCCTATTCCATTTAACCTTCATGAATTCAGACCCTCACAATATGAAATTATTCAATTGCTTGCAGTGTGAATTTTTAGACAGGCTCAATTTAACAGATAAAAGTTACCCTAGGCTAATTGAATATTTTACTGAATGTCCACAGGCTTCTTCTGTGAACCAGACACATTTTAGTTGTACTGCTTTTTTAACAGCTTGATGATTACATTTTTAAGTCAAATGTATTAAAAAGTCACAAGCAGACATATAGCTTGAGGAAAACTGAATACTTTTGCTTTCCAGCTGGTAAATAATTCCCCTACTATTATTCAGTCAGCTTCTCCTGTCATGACCCATATTTTGGTACTCAAATAATTTCATATGTGCATTTTAACTATCTTCTTCAGTGAAACTTGTATTTCTCAACTGAATGTCATTTTGAGTATCAAGAAGTTGGAACTCAGAAGAGTGAATATATTAAACCAGAAATTAATTACACACAGCTGTAGGTATTTCAAAGTACTAAGAGCTTTTATAGTTCTGGATTTGTATTGACAGAGACAGAGGGAAAAAATTCAGAAGTCTTAGCTCTACCTCCCTCGTTAAATATTGCAGCTGGGGGTTTTGTAGCAAACCATGTAGTGTTGTAGCCTGGCACATGTGGAAAGGCCTGTGTTCTCTGCAAACCTGACTCTCCCAGAGGATCTTATTGACATATCATTGCAAAGTTGAAGAAACAGAGAAAAGAGCAAACCTAGTAACTGTAACCCCAACTACAATAATGAAGTGTTACTTTTGGCTACTGTTGTTATGTGGTTACACGTATTTCAGTTTACTCTGATTCACTGTATTGCCTTGCCTCCTTTTTCTTTTAGGAATCTGTCATAGATTGTGCTCTCTTTTAAATAATCATTATACAGTCTGAAATACCACTGGGTTAAAAAATAAGCATGTGTGAATCAATATAGCTTCACTGACTTGCTCCGATTTATGCAAACTGGGGATCTGACTCAGTGTGTTCAACATGTTGATCAGTTAAGGTAAGCAGAAATAACACTATGCTTTTCCTCTATGAGATTTAACTTCTCACAGGGTCTAAACTGGTATTTTCCTGGCACATGTAGAATGTATTTTTTGGAGGAAAAAAGCTCCTGTGTTTCCTTACCTAGATCTATATACAGCTCCCCTTCTGTAAGACTTCATTGTGCAGAATGGGCAGCACGAGCCACACATCCCAGCCCCACCAGTGCAGACACAAGTGAGGTAGTACACAAAGGGAGAAATCTTTGTAAGCCTTTCCCCCTTCCAAACACTGCAATTTGTGATGTAACAGACTACCACTTCCTCTTCCTGAAGTTCTACCACAAAACAAGGAAAAGTTCCTTCGGGGGTCTGTCCCTGACAGATGACTCTCCACTTACTTAGGCAAAAGGGTGCCTCGCCCTTGAATACTGAGTGGCTAAGGAGATAGGTGCTAAGCTGCTCACACTTAGGCAGATCAGAGCGTGGGTATGAGCAAAGTGCTTACTGTCAAAGGGAAGGACAGCTATGAAATGTATGCATCTAAAAGGCTGGATGGTTAGTTGAATTACTTCCCAAGCAGTGTTTTTTAGGATAGTGGTTTGGGTTTCAGATCACTAAATACTGTCCAAGTCCTGGTTTTGGACCCTTTTTTTTAAACCTAACACATTGTTGTAGTTGTCAAATCCAGTAGGTTACAAATATATATATATATAAATATATATGTAAAAAGGAGTATATTCAGTGCATAGTATGCACCTTCATTTATTGTTTGAAGATGCAAGAAGTCTGTAATAATGATACAAGCTCAGTGTCTATAGCATAGTTTAATACATGTAGAGCCAACCTGGGTCATGTAGATCTGCTAATAAGAGCATCATGTATGATGTGAAAGGCAGGATCATTATTGTATAATGTGTGCATTCACCCAAAGGTATGAAGATCACCTGAACAGCAGTGAAATTATTAGTTTTTTCCAAGAGTCTAGGACACTCATTATAGGCTACAGAAACTACAATACAAACCGGGAGTGAAAGGTATAAAGATGCAGTGAATTCTGCTGTGGCAGATGTATATGTATGAGCAGTCTGTGCATTTGAAAGGCAAGAAAAGGAAGTAATGATTTGGTAAGAAGGCATCTGAACACTTGACAAATTTAGCTCTGATTTACTCAGGGGAAATTTGCTGTTTTCAGGATGGAGCTAAATAGCCTTCAGTGTTTACAATCATTTGTCTGAGGCTATTTATAATCACATCAGCTTGATATTTCTTGACAGGTTAATCAGGTCCATGGTCTCAGTGAGACTTTAATAGTCAGAAAGCAAAACAAAGCAACTTTACTTTGATTCCAGCAATGGAAACGCCAGGCAGGCAGATGTCAGTGGCTTTTAAAGTTACTGAGTCAGTGTGGACAGTAGCAGATTGAGAGAGATTGAAAGGACCATTCCTCATTCCTATGCCCTACAGGCCTTCATATGTGATTGGGCCATGTGGTCCAACACAGAAAATAAATGGAAAGTTAGGTAACGATATCTGGGTCTGACCTCTTTCATATTTGAACTTTAGAAAACAAAAGGTATTCTTTTTATCCACCTGCATTTGCTGATCTTCACTAAGATCATAGTTCAGGTGTTAAGAATATTGGACATTATTTGGAGGTCAGTGTCCTGAACTCCTTGAACCACGACAGTCAGTTTTTCAATTTCAAATATCAAACCATATTTATTATTTGTACTATATGGTATGGATTAAAATTGCTGTAGAACTTGTTTCTAATGATCAATGGAAATAAGTCCTTTAAAAATCTGAGCTTCAGAATCTGTTTAAAGCACAGAGTTATTCTGCTTAATCTTGTAAAATTTGCTCTGTGTACTGGTTAGATTAAAAGAGGTAGTTAATGTCAACTAATTTATTCATTCATTCGTACATTCATTAAAAAAAAAATACAACAACGCAAATCTTACATTTCTGGAGCTTAGTTCCGCAAATCTTGATACATTTTCAACATGATTTCACACCCAAATCCCTTGAAATATAGATTTTTGAAAAACTGCATAAATTAATTTTAAAAATATTGTGAAAAGAAATTACTAAAGCCACTAATCATTAATAGACATACTACTATTCATAGACCTGTATGAGAAAATAAGCAGCTCCATAGACCTGTATGAGAAAATAAGCAGTTCCATAATGATTTAGTAAATGTACAGGTAGCCCAGTATATATCTCCAGCAGCAGATTCCAGCTGTACATGGAGAGGGTAAGAAGAGCGCAGAATAGTCCTCTGCTAGGTTTCAGCTATTTTTGGTTCAGGGCATTTCCTGAGTTATACGTGGTTTTTGGAGATCTGGTGACTGTCAGAGAATGTCTTTTCCAACTGTTTGCCCAGCCTGTCCTTAGCTGTTCATAAACTTTGCACCCACAGCATCCTTTGGCAAGGAATTCGAACGGCCAGGTGTCTGGTGTCAGACATTTTGGTTTTTTTGAATCTCACTTCTTTTCTTTACTATTGTGTACTGTTTTGTACCAGGAGAAAGAATGAGCAGTCAAACCCCATCCATCCTGCCCAAGCCACTGTAATTTTACAAACTTCTATTTCCCATGGTACCTCCCCCAGTTCTCACTTTTCTAGGCTGAATCCAGTTTACTCAGTCATTCAGACACATAGGAAGCATTTTATTCATTTAACAGAACTGAAAACTACAATGATCATAATTAGTCTCAAAAAGAATGTTAGGATATTTTGTATTAAAAACAGTCTCTGGGATGTGGAAGATAATGGCAAGTGTGCCCCCGTTAGCTACATTTCAAATCCATCTGTCTCAGAATGTACCTCTCTCATTGGTTTAGTGAGGGATTCTTCCCACTCTCACCCTCTTTGAAACAGTAATTTTTTCATTTTGAAAAGCAAGAAGAGGGATGCTGCTTTACTTGCCTTTTTTATTAACAATTCTAACACAGTTAGAATATGTAGAGTATTTAGGGTAATACTATATCTGAGTAGTAAAAACATATATTTCCTTTCCTGTTTCTAAGTACTACAACCACTGCACAGTAAAAATGGGAACAGATATCAAAATAATGTTCTTTTTGGGACTGAAAGGTGGAAGAATATTAAACTCTTTTGCTTCTTACTCAATTTTTTTTCCTAGGAGAAATCCAGTTGCCTGTGGTTTTGTCTGTGATTTCAAAAATAGCAGAAACAAGACCTGGTCTCATGCCAAATAAAAATGCCTATTGCACTGAATTAATGTTCAGATTTGCAGAAATCCCCTGCCTAAATTTGAGATGTCAGTCCAGATTAAGGTTTTGTTTTATTATTAAAAATAAACTGTTTTAAACAAGTGTTTATATCAAGCTTCTAATTCAGTTAAATGCAAGAGGGATTCCTTCTAGCTGACATTTATCTGATGTTCCTAGATATTTATATTGCATAGGGAAGTATAGCTGGGCTTTTATAGACCATATTCCATATTCAGAAGGAGAAGTGAATGACTAATTCTAAAGATTAACTGTTTCTAAAGAATATAGCTTTATTTTATGTTCAGAGAACATCTGTGAATAGATCAATTTCTCTCTAATTATCTGTAATTCAAGTCTATTCTATAACAATCCCTGAATATGTTACTCTATTGGTGGACCACGACTTTACAAACTGAAGTGATGCTTGCTTAGGTTACATGACAGTGCTGATAAGACATATGGTACTTGTCCTGTTCCCTGGTTAGATGAACTTGCAGACTTCTAATCTCAATGCCGTCTCACTTTATATTTAAATCTGTTTTTTGAAATTACTTATGAATGTAACTTTGAAATCCACTTTCCATGAACATGAAAGACAATCACTTGCATATTCACAGAAAGTAAATGCAAAAGGAGCATGAACATAACTAAAACTAATTAAATCAATCTTTTAAAATGTCAGTAGAAAATCTCTGGTATTATTTGACAGGCTTCTAGTTGAAAAAGTAGAGGGATTTTATATAAATATTATTGAAAGTTGATATCCTCTTTTTTTACAACATAGACACTGTGCTCATTGTGTCCTGATCCAGCTGCTAAGGTGTTCCATATTTCTGTTTCAGTTTCTATATGGGAAAAAATATACCTTTCACTCTTGGGTTACCTGCTTAGCCATCCATCCCTAAAGATTAAAAACTGCTCAGAATTATATTGTATGTAGAACTGTGCCATACTTTCATTAAAAGATTGCATTTGTACAGAAGTGAGCAAAACTTGATTCAGGCTCCTAAGACTTCTGAATTTTTTAGCATTTGAACAGAGTGGGGTTTTTGTACTTACTTACACATAAGTTTGAAGTTAAAGATCGTGCAGGTTTGGACCCTCTTCCCCTGTTCACTCTGAGCTAGAATTTCACCCTCTCAGCTTGGTAACTGTCAGAAATTGATGGGCTTTATTTCTGCTAACTCTGTATCTGGAGAAATTGCAAATAGTCCCACACTTTAGGGAGAATCCTTGGGTAATTGAAAGAGTGCTTTCCTGGCAGCCTTCTGTTTTGTGACTGTGGGCTGAAGACCACAACTCAGCTTTGGAAAAGACATCTTTCCTCTCTTGTGTACCTGAATAGAGACTAGTCTGCTTTATCTTTCAACCTATTTAATTCACTCAGGAACCTATGACACTCCAAATCTTAGGTTTAGCAGAGGCCATGCACTGGAGCCAGTGGTGTGGATGAAGTGAAAGACTCATGTATTCCAAAATACAGCAGCCTGGCTGCAGCAGTCTATTAAGGAGACGGCAAGGGGCCAGGGACGACTGGCTAGGAGACAGAGGTTGTAATTCATTTTGGAAGGAGTAAAGGGGTAGAAAGAAACTGTGCTTGAAAGCTGGGAATGAATTTGCTTTCTGTGTCCATGAGATCAGTTTGAATGCCCCTCAGACTTTCTTGGCCTGGTGTTACACGGGGTCTGTAGGGACAGAAAAACCTCCATGCCCCCAAAGTCTGTTTGCAGCAGGGGTGTGTGACAGTGAAGAGTGTCTGTGCAGAAATAGGGTCGTGGAGCAAGGACACTGTGTACCACACAGAAACTATGCATGTCCCAGGCCACAAAACCAACCTACCTCACATCCATGTCTGTACAGAGGATGCATACCTCTTGGGGCAGGTCCTGCGTGTCTAGAATGCTGTCCGTTGCTCTTAGCAAATAATTAGCAAATAAGTCAAGGCAACTGAATAATGCAGTTTGGGAGAGCATGTAATTACACCTTGGGTGCTTAATTTAGGACAGAGGAAACCCAGCCTAAGGGACAGCAAATCCATCTTTTCCCTTAACATTTTGTTTAAATGGCTTTGTTACTGGTCCCATTTAAACTCTATGACGTAACATACGTCTGCTCTACCCTGATGAAAGATGTTCATTCCCCTAATCTCCCATAGATCCGTCTTTCACTGCAGAATTATACCTGAGTAAACTCTGATATTTAATGCTACCAGGGCCTCTTTTTCTCTTTCTAAGTGCTTTACATAAACTATTATCTATTGCCTGTTTCACAGCACTGTGGTGCTAGAATTCCTCCATGCTAATGACTATTTCATAGCTGCTATATGCTGGCTAAATGCCTACATATCCCTCATTATAATTCCTACATATCTCCCTGATTTGCAAATTAAATCGAAGAACATTTAAGATGCACATTTTATAAAAACTTTAGTGGTTTTCCACCTTCCAAATATAAATATTTTGGATGTATTTTTCATAGATGCTTAGCATCCACTGACCCACTGATTGCAGTACAGACTGTAGATAGATGATACTATGGAGAGCTAATCCCAGCACACAGAAGTGTGCACAAATATAAAGCACCCAAAATTAAAAGTGAAGTATGAAAATGCAATCCTGGGTACAACAGAGTAAAACACCTACGATGAAAAGATCCTTTGCATAAGTCAGTCTGGTTTGCAGCATGGTCACTGTAGAGCTGATGTAATTTTTACAACCAGATGAACTCAAGAAAAATGCAAAGAAGAGAATCAAGAAAATTCCCAGTGATGTCTATTCAGTTTGGGATTTCTTTGATAAATTTCCCAAATAATTTATTACTATCTGAAATGTATGATTCAGCTCCAGGTTAAGACATTCAAGATAGCTGCTGGCAAACTAAGTGCCTAAACTCCCATAAAAGTCAATAACTTTGTTCTATCAGTGGCATCTCAAGAGACTTGTGGCAGACCAGCTGTCAGAGGAAGGAATTCAGGTACCTCAGCTTACACATCTAGTGCTATTTTTGGTGTCTGATAGTATTTGAAGCATCTGCAAACAGCTTAGAAATGAGACCAAAAGGAAATCCTTTTCTGGAGGCTCAGTGGGATTCCTTATGAGATTATTTTCATATGGCACTCAACACCTACATTTACACAACAGCTGACAAACACAGTAAGATTTTTTTCATCAGATTTATAAAAGAGTTCAAATTTATTTGCTCCATTTAGAAGCAGAGAGTCCTGAATCTGGTTGACAATTGTACTGTTGAGTATAATGTTTGTTATATAGAGGTACACAGAGATGCTCTATAGAGATACTATAAAACATCTTTATATTGATGACAAGCTTAGGATGCCAATTCCAAAATAAAGAATCTGGACCGTATGGTGTTTTTTTCACTGCTTTTTAGCTCTTGTGACAGAAATACATTCAGACTGTCTTCCATATTCAGATTTAGAAATGCTGTATTGAAAATCATTCTACATTTATTATGACTATTATTATATTTAATATTAATATAAAGAAGCCTTCATGCATCTCAATGAAGCATTAGGGTATCGTGAGTGTCCAGATAGAATCAGTGACAATAAAGCCAAGAGGGAAGATGAATTGATACCATTTAATGCAGCTTACAGTAGGTTTTTTTAGTTCTGTTTGACAGTGTTTCCATAATAATAATTTTAAAAGTCATCAAGCACTTTTTTTCATGCAATAGAAATCACAGAAATTGTGGGTAATATGCATGGTAAGACTTATTTCCTATCCACAAGTTTCCACAGTTAATTATGACTCTTTTAATTTTAAGAATAACTGAAAAGTCCTCTTTCCAAGATTTAAAAACCTGAAAACAGCATTAGCAATGCCATGCAGACTTGGCAAGAAGAGGACCAGTCCAATAAAAGATCAGTTAGCAATTCACAAGAGGCAGAAGGGCAGAATCTCATTTCTGCCCCTTTTCTGTTGTAGAAAATGTATCTTCAGCTTTTTCCAGCCCCCTCCACCAAACAGATTTTTTTTGTTTTGTAGCAGCCCTGGAAGGTCCACAAATTCAGGATATTTTGGACTGAGGGAAGGAGTAAACTCCAAGTCTTGGCGTGCTTACAGAGAAGGCTCTGCCAGACACAACCTCCTCCTTTGTACAGAAGAGGATTGATCTCAAGCACCCTGCTGACCACTTGCTGAGAAATCTGACATGGGAAGATGTCCTGGCTTAAGCCCAGCCGGTAACTCGGAACCA
>NW_009914604.1:0-1292 GCF_000696875.1 Nestor notabilis
CCCCGGGTGTCCCGGGGGTCTCCTGAGCGGGGAGAAGGGGGGATCCCAGCTCAGCCGCAGCTCCTGGGGTCGAAGAGCCCTGACCAAGCAGTAGGAGAGGGGTGGGAGTTCACACACAAGGCAGAGCCCCCGGGGCTGGCCGGGACGGGAGGTGTCCCAGCATCGCCCCAGTTTGGGGTTTCCAGCACCGGGAGTGGGGCAGCCCCAGTGCTGTGGGACACCCACATTGCTCCGGGCTGGGCTGACCTGTGCCTGCCCCCGGCCGGGACTGACACAGCCCGCAGGGGAATCCCTGATGTGTGCCCTGGGACAGCCGAGAGCATCCCTGGGGACATCACAGAACCACAGAGAGGTTTGGGTTGGAAGGGACCTTAAAGCTCCTCCAGCTCCAACCCCTGCCATGGGCAGGGACACCTTCCACTAGAGCAGGTTGATCCAAGCCCCTGTGTCCAACCTGGCCTTGAACACTGCCAGGGATGATCCCACCTCTCCAGCCTGTCCAGGTCCCTCTGGACCCCATTTCTTCCCTCCTGCCTGTCGACCTCACTGCACTGCTTGCCCTGTGAAGGGGGATAACAGAGCTTTGGGGTCCATCCCTGCAATGGGGCTGTCTGGGATCACCCGGAATGGGCCTGATCCTGCAGCCAAGGGGCCAGATGGCTCCGAGGAGCCCTGAGCTCCCCTTAATGCCCCTAATTGTCCCACAGAGCAGGAGCGGGAGGCCGGGCCCAGCTGGTGCCTGTGTCCCCCCGCGGCAGCGGCTCCGGGTCCTCTGGCTATTTTTAATCCCAGGAAGCTATTTTGGAGCAGAGAGGCTATTTTCCCTGCCCGCGGCTAATCCTGTCTTGCTTTTCAACCTTACCCAGCTATTTGCTGAGGCTGGGTGATGGGCAGCTCCCTGCCTGGGGCAGTCTGCATCCAGAAGGATTCCAGGCACAAGGAATTGGGTGGGAAGCACTGGCTGGGATAGGGTGGTCCTGGACCCTCTGCCCTGCTCTGGCGCTGGGCAATGGCACCGTGGTGGGGAATACACCCCTTCTGGGGACACAGGCTGACAGTCCCCCTCCATGGGAGCCAGGAAAGCCATCAAAGGATGGGGATGCCAGAGGTGATGGGGCCACATGTCCCCTGGGTATTATGGGGATCGCGGGGTCCTGGGAGCACTGTTAAACTGGGACTGAACTGGGATTGAACTGGGACTAATTGGGACTGAACTGGGACTAACTGGGAGCGGGTGCTGGGCACGTCCCACCCCGCAGGACAGGAGGCGCCGGCTGCAGCCGCCGGGGGGA
>NW_009914605.1:0-3535 GCF_000696875.1 Nestor notabilis
GAGAGAGCGCGGCAGCGCCCTGCGCCGCCAGCCTCTCCCCTCAGCCGCGTTTCCGCCCACCCTGGGGGCTTTCGGAGCGAGAACCAGCGTGCCAGGGTCAGCACTTTCAGGGTAATAGTGAAGGCGCAATCGAGCTTTACCTGGAGAGCCGGGGGGGGGAGAGAAAAATAGACCCCCAAGAGTATTTTAAGTCTTAAAGCGTCCTAGGGCTTTTAAATCTCTCTTTCAAGGTGCTAGGAAGATAGAAGGGAGGGGAAGGAGGAGCTGAGTCGTGGTTTTTAAACCCATGTGGTGAGTAAGTGATAGCTCACACCTGAGGTAGTCTTTGCCTGGCAGGTGGGGAAATGCTCTCCCCTTCCTTCTCTAGCTTAGCTTTCAACTTCCATGCACTGCTGCTCTTCCCATCTTTTCCGTACCTTATGATGTCTCTTGGCACAGGGAAACAATTCTGTCATCTTCATTCTCTTCCTCTATTTTCTGCAATGCCTCACTATGAAAAATACATTGTGTGCAGGAAGGCAAAGCTAGGCTAAGGAAGGCAGTTCCACACCACAGACATTATTACATGCCTCCTCATATTCTTCACGCTTCCTTCACCTGTGCCAGGGCTTGGACTTTGGGAGCTTCCTTATTCCCCCTAGATCATGAACAAGCACTGCTCACCAAGACAGCAGCATTCCCACCAAGTGCTTGGCTGAAGGGTGAAAGGAACTGTTGAGCAATAAAACGGTGTGAGCTTAGTACTTCTCTTGTGTGATAATTCTTCACTAGGTCAAGGAAGACAAAACCATGCTAGAATTAATATGGGATAAATGGACAGTTCTCTTCATCCATACCCATCTGAAGTCAGAGAAGGCAGATGGACACTGGTGGCATTATCAAGATTCCTTCTCTTGCCCTCCATGCAATTGTTCAAAGGAATGTTTTTCAAAAAAGAGGGTGGGCAGGAGGGGTTTGGAAGGCCTCCCCAAGCTTGCTTAGGGTTTCTTAGAAACCGAAGTAGAATGTAATTGACTGGTAAAGCTTAAAGAAGATGCTAGAAGAATCACCTGAATTTTAGGAAGGATCCAAATAAGGAAGGGGAGCTAGGAAAGGTCGATCGATTATCAGATGGTAAAAAGAACTAGAAGAGATCCTTTCTCCATCTCAGAAGTCATCTTACAGAGCACTGAGTCACACCTCCAGAAAGTCCAGAACTAAGGTAGAAAGCTCCAGTGCACTGCTTCTGTAGGAGATTGGAAGATGGAGGGTGCAATTGTAACTGCTAAGATTCAGCAGGGGAAATGGGAAATTTCGTGGAAACTCAGCAGCCTTAGGATGTAAGGACTGCGGAATTAGGAAGGGCATTCATCAGTCAGATCGGGTTCTCTTACAATTCAAAATATTCTTATAGAATTGTTAGTGTTAGCAGTTCACAGAGTAGTTGAACTGACTGTGTTCATTGTTAGCAGGGAGATGGTTTGAACAACCTCTCTATGTCCTATTTGCCTTTGACTTTATCTCTCTTCTGTGTGCTTCACTGTGTTGCCAAGAAAATAAGGTTAAAAATTTAATCCATCACAGAAACATTATCTAAGTGCTAGGGCAAATCGGAAAACTTCTAGAAGACAGTCACTTCAGCAGGAAAACAGTGGAGTAATACTGCAGGAATGAAAATAGAAAATGTAGTATTTTTTCCTTAGTGAATTTGCGCAGGCCAATGTCATGTATGGTTTGTCAGTGCTGCTTCCCTTGACCTCTCCAAAACATTTCCTGAAATGAATGGCTGATCCATTATGAGGAGTGGCTGGAGGAAGATGGTATGACCAGAGCTGTTCACCAATTCCACTGAATCTGCCCAGCTTTATCATCAAACACAACTTTCCAGTAGAAATTTCTATTTATGCATGGAGGTTTCCGGAAATCAGTTGGAAATAGCATGTGGTTTTGATAATTACGAGGTTAAGAGAGGGAGAGGGAAGCGAGGGGTAAAAAAGCCCACAGAAGCTACTGAGAGACTTTAAACAACTTCAAAGAAATCAGTAGATGGATCTGAAAGAGAAAGTAGAAATATTTTAGGGAAATGCTTTATAAAATTTTAGAGCTCAATTACAATAAGAATAAATTATGATGCAACTATTCAGGTATCAAATAAAATTAGAGTGGAATAGACTGAATCAGTGGTTCAACTTTATTCGTTAACTTTACGCATCGTTTCCACAATATTTTTTCCATCTCCCTAGCTCCCTCTGCTGTTACCAAGTGGCTATTGCACCTGTCTATTCCGGCTCGACTTCATCAGCGTCTGACAGAAGCCTGGGGGATAAGGGAAGCCTAAAACCGTAAGACATTGGTAAGAATAACGGTGAGTCTGTTAATAATTTATTCTCTCCACACTCATTTAGAAATTTCTATAGACCACAGACTGCACCATTCAATACAGTATATCCTTCCTCTAAGTTCCTTATTTTAAAAGGAAGACATCAACACAAGTAAAAAGATCGCAGGAGTACGTGTCTCTTCTAACGGCTTTCTTCCAGACTAATTGGAACCTACTGTGGTCCGTTCCTGGCATCTTTGTTATGCATATCTTTTACTGCAGAAAAAAAACATCGGATTTACTGCTGACCTTCGTTTTGGCAGGAGTAGCAGTGACATCCAGTGGTTCAGGGAGATAAAGAAATCTGCTCATTTTCTTTCTACCACTGTGCATCACAGGAAACGCATCAGAAAATGGCAGAGATCCCTTGGCACTTCCTTCTCTTTGTGGATATTCGCACCAGCTTCAGGCAGTCTGACAGCCGTGGAAATGGATAACCCACACGGGGAAACAAAAATGCAGAAAAGGAATAAACAGAAAACATCCTCTATGACAGACCATCTTTCTAATGGCTTTAAAAGGACACCATTAGGAAATTTAATTTAATTTTAAAAGTTCAAGTAAAAAGCACCCTCCTATATTACATCTACACCATTGACTTCACAGCATTTTCCTTTTTCTTTTTTTAAAAGCCTGCTTTTTTACTTGTAAAAAAAAAAAAAAGGACGAACAGGCTTACAAAAAAGGGAAAGCTGATTGAAGAGAAACTACTGCAGAGTTTTGTTTCTCAAGCACAGAATAAACAATCTTTCAATTATTAAAAGAGTTTCCAGTAACTAGCTGAATGTTGAACTGTGATGTGATATTTGATGCACTGATAATTCATTTAGATTTTGTGTACATGTTGTGTTAAAAGAAAAAAAAATCAAAACATTTAGATGCTCACAAGGAACTGAGCCAGCAGAGGTAGCTGTTGGTACAACAAAATCAACAACGATTAAAAAAAGTGGGGTTTTTTTATAATAACATTCTACACATAAAGAAGAAAACATTTTTTAAACCCAGATAGTCAGACCTCACAGTCTCCAGCATTGAAAATTCACTTAGAATTCATTTGTTCCTCCCCTTACTATTTTGCTGTCATTTTTGTGTCTTTTGAGACCACCCATTTCCAATTCCTATTACCTAGGCAACACATATTAATTTTACAGCCAACATGGCTTCACTAAGGGGAAA
>NW_009914606.1:0-904 GCF_000696875.1 Nestor notabilis
CATTGACCCCCGTTGACCCCCATTGACCCCCTTGACCCCCTTGACCCCAGGGGTCACGGCCATTCGCCCCGAGGAGCTGGAGTTCCCCAACACGATGACGGACATTGACTACGACACCTGGATGCTGAGGTGGGGGCACGCGGCCACGAGCCACATTCCATGGATCCCGGATATCCCCCATCCCGTATCCCACATCCCGTATCCCACATCCCACATCCCGTATCCCATATCCCATATCCCATCTATCCCATATCCCATATCTATATCTCATATCCCATATCCCACATGCCATATCCCGGATCCCATATTACATATCCCATATCCCATATATCTCATATCCCATCTCTCATATACCCCCTATGCCATATCCCGTATCCCATGTTCCGTATATCCTGTATCCCATGCCCCATACCCCATGTATTCTATATCCCATAACCCATTGCCATACCCCACACCCCATATCCCATTCCCTGTATCCCATTCCCATATCCTATATATCCCATATCGCATTATCCCGCTGGCAGCGGCACAGCCATCATGCCTGTACCCATATCCCATATCCCATTCCCATATCCCATACCCCATATATCCCATACCCCATATCCCATATCCGATATCCCACACCCCATATCCCACACCTCATATCCCATATCCCACACCCCATATCCCGTATATCCCATATCCCACATCCCATATATCCCATATCCTATATATCCCATATATCCCACATATCCCGCGTATGCTATATATCCCGTATATTCCATGTATCCCATATATCTCATATTCTATATATCCCACACGCCATATCCCATATATCTCATATATCCCACATCCCATCTATCCCATATATCCCACACTCCATATCCCATATATCCATATATCCCATATCCCATATATCCCACAC
>NW_009914606.1:1183-1625 GCF_000696875.1 Nestor notabilis
CCCAGTTCCCATATCTCCCATATCCCATATATCCCATATCCCATATTCCATTCCCATATCCCATTCCCTGTATCCCTGTATCCCTGTATCCCATATCCCGTTATCCGGCCGGCAGCGGCACGGCCATCATGCAGGACGGGAACACGATGCGGAACAACTACGGCTGCGACCTGGACGCGCTGGGAACGGGCTCCCGGATCGGGATGATGCGGACGGAGCGCGGGGACCTGCGGTACTTCATCAACGGCACCGACCAGGGCGTGGCCTGCTCCGGCCTGCCCCAGGGTCAGCACCGGGAACGGGAGCGGGAATGGGAATGGGAATGGGAATGGGAATGGGAGCGGGAGAGATGGGAGCGGGAATGGGATCGATGGGGTGTGGGGGGTGGGAATGGGGTATGGGGGCACCAACCAGGGCATGGCCTGCGCCGGCATGCCCCCGG
>NW_009914606.1:2708-3100 GCF_000696875.1 Nestor notabilis
GAATGGGAGAGGGGGGAATGGGAATGGGATTGGGATAGAGGGGAATGGGAATGAGATATGGGTTAGATGGGAAGGGGAATGGGAATGGGATAGATGGGAATGGGAATGGGATTGGGAGAGATGGGAATGGGAATGGGATAGATGGGATTGGGAATGGGAATGAGCTATATGGGGTATGGGGGCACCGACCAGGGGGTGGTCTGCTCCGGCCTGCCCCAGGGTGAGGGATCCGGGATCCGGGATTGGGAATGGGAATGGGATAGATGGGGTATGGGTTATGGGGTGCAGGTTATGGGCGCAGGTCATGGGTGCAGGTTGTGGGGCGCAGGTTATGGGTCACAGGTTGTGGGTGCAGGTTATGGGTGCCGGGTGGGGGGGGCGGGTTTGGGGGG
>NW_009914606.1:3552-3784 GCF_000696875.1 Nestor notabilis
ATGGGTGCAGGTTATGGGGCACAGGTTGTGGGGCGCAGGTTGTGGGGCGCAGGTTATGGGTCACAGGTTATGGGTGCAGGCTGTGGGGCGCAGGCTGTGGGGCGCAGGGTGCCCACCCTCGTGCCCCACAGAGGTCTACGCCGTGGTGGATCTCTATGGCCAGTGTGTCCAAGTGTCCCTCACGGGCGCCTCGGGCCCCACCGACAACAGCCTCGTGCCCAGCGGCGCCCCC
>NW_009914607.1:0-7799 GCF_000696875.1 Nestor notabilis
TGCTGTAGCTGAACCCAGGACACCCAGTAAAACATTAAAATAAAGGAAACAAAGTTAGAAAACCAGGAACAATTTCAGGAACTGAAAATCTATCTATATATAGGATTACAAGGCAAGAAGTCCATAAACATGGTAGCATTCAGTGTGAGAGGGAAAGACTCAGCACAATGTGAAGCAGAGTTTTTTCTGTTGCACTGGCTATGCTTCAATGAAATTCAAGCCCTGATATGGAAATAAATGCTCAAAACTTATGAATAAATTTACATGAAAGAAAATATAGTTAAAAACTCCACATTAAATTACTCAGCAAATTCCAATTAACATAATGGTGTATTTCATAACGCTTTTGGCACTAATGGAAAAATGAAAACAAAATCAGGCAGCTGTGTACATTGTCAGACCTCTATATTCCCATTTTACTAGGTGGTCTTTCAGTCTTTACATTCCCAACTGACCTAGGTTATAAAAAGGTGATTGTTTCCTGCCAGTCTCATGTCTGCTATTCATTCAGTTTGATTCTGCTTTCCGTAAAGTAAGAAAAGTTCTACCTTTTTTTTTTTTTCTTGCATGCAGGCTGGAAAAATTAATTATTAGCTGTTATAATTTGAGATATTCTATAACAGCCACAGAGTATTTTGAGGAATTGAAGCATGGCTTTAACATGTAACTCCAAAAAGAATAGACAGCATGGAAAGCAGAAGGAATCTTGGCGTCATAGGATGCTGGGTTTCTTTGCTCCAAGGAAATTAAACCCTTGGAAAAGAGGTCAGGAAAATGACTTTCCCTGGAGAAGCTCTACAAAACTCTGTTGAACACAAAGCTAGGTGACCTTGCAATGAAACTTTCCTTAAAACCAAGGATTCGGATTTTTTTTAAATGGAAAATCCTTAGCGAAGTAAACATATATCCCACTGGTTCCTAGCTAAGCATTTTCTATCTTCATCACTGTTTATAGGTTTTAGTCAACATTATATGAATTTAAATGCATTTCTTACGCTAGTCTTGGTCAAGTACCGTAACAGATACTGTCCTAAAAATGAGAGTGGTTTATACACACTGAATTACCTGTGAATAGTTTCTAATAAATCTAATACTTTGTTCCTTTGACTTCAATTCACTAGTTCAGTTCATTATGTTTGATTAAAAAAATAAAATTTAAATCCATTTTGGTTCCAATGGAAACAAATCAAAAAGAATCTTTAAAAAAGAGCCTGTATCAATAGGAAAACCTGGCCAGACACAGATATTCCGGCCACGTAAAATGTATTTTCAGGACACACTAAATACCCTGCTCATGGACTCACTCCTTCTTAACAGAGAGCAATCCTTTTGGATTGTCATGGGCACCTACAGGAATCCCATGGGATTTTTCTCTGTCAATAAAGGAAAGGGTAAGAGACAAGGTTCTCCTTACTGCTTTTTTTAGGTCCTTCCATTTCATAGAATCATAGAATAGTTTCTGCCCACCTTACTTCTGTGTAACCTCACCACCATACACCTACTGTTCTTTATCTTATTTCAGAAAGGACGGTGGAATAGGGTGGATTAGTTGCAAAACCAGAGAGATAGCAATATATTCATTTTGCAGCTGTGTTAATATATACAAAGAATATTTTATAGTTTCGGAAAAGTTTTCAGTCTGAGACTAGTAGTCTGATTTAATAAGAAGGCAATTGAATCAGCTCTCCTCCATTAGTGATATTATTGAAAACCTATTGGCATTCCCTAAAGGAATCACTTCATTATGTTAAAAGGAACATATTTTCTTTATTTAGTTTGAACAATATTGACTAGAATATAGAATAAAGGATTTTTCTTTTAAAGAAATCTCCATAGAAAGTAATCAGAAAATCTATTTATTTTTTTTCATCAGGTAATTGATGATGTTGGAGAGAATTTATAAGACCTTGTAATAGGTAGAATATATTCCATTGAGTTTTGAACATTTGCTTTGTGTTTACTACCATCTGTCATATCCCATGTAATTTCACCCAAATGCCATGTGGCCATAAATATTACATAGAAAAAAAGAATTACATGGAAGTAAAGCTATGCAGAAAATGTTCTGCTACCTGAAAATCCAATAGCTCAGATTCTTTCTAGGTAGATTTACCATACTTTTCAATGATTCCTGCCTAAAAAGGCAATATTTCTTAATAAGGAATTCATAAAGAGAACCTTATCAGGAAAGATATATTGAGATCTGTTCATGCTGACTGTATCACAGAGGGTGTATTTTTAAACAATAGTGTTGTAATTTCCAAATAATATATCCAATGAGATTTTACTTACATAATCACTCAACAGCTACAAATTTCACAGGGTATATAGACTTGTACACTTTAGCAAAAGCTTTTGCTGATATATGAAATCACATCAATTTCATATTAATGAATCTCATGTTATAGAAACCAAAATGTTGGAAAGTAATAGAACAAAGACATCTGTAACCCTAAGTGCTCCACACTGGAATCATCAAACCAAAATTTTCATATAGTTACAGTTTTTATATGGTTAATCTGCATAGTTAAAAGATTTTAAAAAATAATTAATAAATTACTGAATTAAATTCGAAGTTAATGCAAAAAACTCACCCACAATGTAGAAAAATCTTTTAAACCAGACCAAAGTCTACACAAAAAGCCTTTAACTTTCACCAAAGTATGTGAAAAAACCAACTTAAGGCTCATAATAAACTCAATTCAACCATATTTTGCTCAAAGTTTGGCTCCAACTAGGCTGTGTTCAAAGGAGACAACCAAAATAAAGAAAAATAATAAAATAAGACAAAAATGAACAAATATTTCAACATAGACTCTCCTGTATGAAATGTCAGTTATTTTTTCTAGACAACGGCTCGTTTGCCAAAGTCATACAAATGTAGAATATTTTAAATCACTGTCTAAATACTGTAGTAAAGAGGTGATGTTGAGATAGGCCTTGCCTGAGAGCAGCAGGGCTGCTCCCGGGGGAACAAGTCAGAAGCCAGAGTGTCCAGTCAGGAGCAAAAGGAGACAGGAGTCAGACAAGCTGCCTGCAACATAGGTCTGATGCTTATCCAGAAGACAAGGCTAGAGGCTGGTCCTCTAAGGACTGCTAGCGCCCCCAGGACCCTGTCAGGTGTACACTAGAAAGCAAAATAATATAAGGGGAAAATGACATGTTGTTCCATCAGGGCACTTCTATATAGTGAGCTACCCTAAATTAAAGACAATTAGCTGGTCATGTTTATTAGGTGCTCATAAAATCTCTGTGCTATTCTTGTAAATTTCCTCACATATTAATACTGCCTAATCCAGGTAACATTGCTGAATCTATCTCTTCAAGAAATTTCTTTTCCTAAAAAATTGTCCATCAAGCCGTCTTAGTGATTTCTACAGTATTGTTTTTAACTGATATAGCTGCTCTCTTGAGTCCAGGAAAAATAACTTTATTGACTATATAAAAAAAGTGTCCACTACATTGGACACGTATGCCCAGATAATCTTTTGACTGGTATTTTACCTTCTTGTCTATTTCTTCTTGGACACTTTTCATTACCAAGATCCCACACAGAGGAGAAAGAAAGGAGAGATGGATAAGGACATGAAGGACATAAAAAATGAAGAAATGGACAAGCATGAAGACTACAAGGAAAAATAAAGATGATACTCGTGTCCATCAAATGGTATCTATCAACTCGCATTCACATAAGAAAAAAAAATAGGTGAAAGGGAACTAACAAAGTCATTAAGCAAGGTCATTCTCTCATACAAAATCAAGCATGTGCTGCTTACCTGTCTCTTTAGATTTTGGAGTACGAGCATGCTCCATTCTCCTTTGCTATCCATCAATGCAATTTGCATTTTGAAACTATCTAGTTTTTAGATCACATCCACTAATTAATTATTATAAAATTTTTTTAAACAACAAAATTTTAATAGGTACCACTCAACAAGCCAAAGTTTTTACTGTTCTTCAGGACTCATTTCTCTTTTGAAGGGCAGATTTTGCAACAGGAAAATTGTATTAATTTCATAAGAGTAATATCAGCTAATTCATTATATTCAATCAAGTTTTGAGGGGGTGATGAAAAAGCAATGTATTCCTACAAATGATACTGAGCTAAGTCTGAAATTATAGGATAGTAGATGAAGTATTATATTTGCAGATTAAATTAAATTTCAGCTTTTAAGGTGAGGTCATTTGTGGCTATAGTTACATACTGGGCTTGAGTAGATAATTAATATAAAATGTAACATTGTTGTCAAACTCACGACATTAAAACTTCTTTTTCGCAGTCTCAGAAATTACATTTCCTAGCTCTCTTGATAATCTAAAGCATTTAAGAAGACACTTTTAAATTTGGATCTGGAAGAGTTTGTCCAATATATGACCCAATAATAACTTCCAAATCATTACAGTTCACAGAGTTAGAAATAGAAACTTCAGGCTGAGTGTCATCGTTCATATTCTGCTTTCCTTGATCACTGTAACAAACTTCAGAGGCATATTGCTTTTATATATCATAACCATATCAAACCTCAAGATTGAGTGTTGTTTTTCTCCTGGAGAAAATAGAACCATTCTCTAAATACTTTTAAGAATTTAATAGAAGAAATTATTCCAAAGAACATTTAATATTTAAAAACATGTTGTTAAAATGTTGACAGACTTACTTACTGACTTAATTTTTTACCAAAGAAATCTTTCAAAGAAAGCAATGTAAAAAATAAAAATAAAAAAAAATTTCAGCAATCTGTGATAATTTTTCTTTACAAACATTTATGAGAACAATTTATAAAGAACTGATCGTACAAAGTTATATCAGTATGTTGTGCCTTTAATTTTCTTTTAGAGGTTCTTTGCTAAAAACAACATGCAAGGTGAATCAATATTTTGAAAAATGTATGCATTTAAAAAAAAGTAAATCTAGTGGTGGGTGGGGATTTTTTCTGCATTTTGCATTTAATATGTAAATAGATATTTATTTCAAATAAGTTAGTTATAATCTTGACAGATCATAAACAGTAGGAGTTGGTTTAATTTTAGAGTTCAGTGGAAAATTCACTAAAAAAATCTTAGTGGATATTTTCCCCACTGTTGATCATGCTAACATATTTGATAAGAGGTGTCCTGGATTTACCTGTAGCAGTCGTTTTCCTCCTTCTTAGTAGCTGGTGCAGTGCCGTGTTTTCAACCTTAGTCTGAGAACAACGCTGACGACACACTGATGTTTTTAGTTGTTGCTAAGTAGTGTTTACTCCAATCAAGGACTTAGTCTTCTGCTCTGCCAGTGAGGAGGGACACAGGAAGCTGAGAGGAAGCAGAGACAGGACACCTGACCCAAATTGGCCAAAGGGGTATTCCATATCACCGCATGTCATGCCCAGTATATAAACTGGAGGGAGTTATCTGGAAGGCCCAGATTGCTGCTTGTGTCGGGCTGGGTATCAGTTGGTGGGTGGTGAGCAATTGTATCCTCCCCACTTGTTATTTCCCTGATCATTGTTATTATTGGTAGTAGCAGTAGTGGTTTTGTATTACATCTTAGTTACTGGACTGTTCTTAAGCTGTGGGAGTTACATTCTTTCAATTTTCCTCCCCATCCCTCTGAGAGTGGGGGGAGGAAAAATGAGGGGGAGTGAGTGAGCCGCTGCATGGTTCTGAGTTACCGTCTGGGCTTAAACTATGACAAGAGGAAAATTAAATCTGGACATTCTAAGGTCTCAAACTGAAGAAAAATAATTTTTGTAGTAGGGGTTTATATATTATGTGGTTATACCAGGTGTCATTTAACTTTCAAAGCTGTCAGCTCTGCTGATTGAAATGTAAGTTTGGCAGGTCTTCCAGTGTGACTTTTGCTGAAATTACACAAACAAAAGATGTATTTTATAAGGTCATTTCAAATTCTTGGACAAGAAAAGGTCACTTGGCCTAACAAACCTTTACCCTTTAAATTTAGCTCTATCTCCCATTTCTGGTTTAATATTAAATAGGTGAAATTCTCATTAAAGCTTTGCAAAATAGTTGACCTGAAATTAAAGTATACAAAAATGCCCTTTTGTAAAGTCTGAAAGCTTCCATTAATTTTGTATTTCAGAATTGTAAAGATGTGTGTGAAAATATTGTAATCATAACTAAAGACACTTGTTTTTTTTTCCTTTGGTGGACCACATCAGCAATACTTACATCCTGTATTTTGCAGATATCGTTGAAAATCATATTTCAAACAGAGGACAAATTAACCATACAGTACCTCATTATATGATGAGTGTAAATCAAGTGGAAAATATGATTCTTTAATTTTGATTAAAACATTTCAAATTCACTTTCCTAGCTTCTTTTAACCCAATTCAAATCTTTCCTCATCATTTTTGCAAACTCACTTCACAGACACAGAGGTGCATCTTGTTACACAAGGAGGTTATTGATAATCCATATCACTTGGCAAGGCATGATTCATACAATTACACTCTCAAACTGGAATAGGGATGTTGCATACAAACTGAGCACTAGAAATGATCCTTTGTTGATGCTTTTGATCCTTGGACTATACTCAGGTAGTGTATCAGAGAATACTAGCTGTCCTCAGTTGAAAGCTTTCCAGAGACTGTGTTGATAGCAATAGAATGGACAACCATATGCCAGTGGTCAGGTTCATGCCCTGATATTGTTTTACTCATAGAGGTGTATGTTTTGATTCCAGACACTGACTTTTAATGTAATGTTTCATAAGCAGTGAAAGCACTGAAGAATAAAAACTTAAGCAATATTTTATTAGAATGAAAAAACCAAGATGGTTGGAGACATATACTGGATAAAAAAAAAAAAAAAAAAAAAAAATTGAAACACAAATAGGAACACTCATGATAATATAGATATTTAAAATATCTTGATGACTTCAGAAACGAGCAAGCTACTGTTCTAGAAAACATATCAGAGGAACAAAAACATTACTGTTTTTAATATAGAATTAGTGAAGCAAAATATAATAGCTTCTGATATACTGGTCAAACTGGATGATTTAATAATTTCTTATGGCCTTAGGCTTTATGAATTGGCAAATTTATGAGTAAATTAAATACTTGATAAATTCATTGTAAACTGTCTCATTTCAACATACAGATACATTCTGTGCAAGCTGCAGTTTTCTCAAGATTCTGCCTTTACTGCCAAGTATTGTAATGCTGTAGAAATTTTTAACATTTTATATCATCATGCTTACTTTTGCAATTTTTTTTTCCAGTTTATTCTCTCCTCTGTCCATTGCTAGAACAATATGTGGAATGGTTTTGTATGTCATCTGTCTATGCACATGAATAAATTCATTGGGTAGTACAAATCCTTCAAAACTGAAGTGTTTGAGAAACTATAATGATCCAAAAGCATTATTTGCCATTTGGAAAATGCAAAATAGAATGAAGAGAAATGAAACTTCTGAAGTGTGGAATATTACAAAATCAGTTTGGTCACATAGCACCAATCATCATTTTCAGATCACTATATTAAAACAAGCAACCATGTTCAGCTTAATTGGTGCTGTTTGTTTTGTATGTTTTACATGTTCCTTTGTATGTTTTACACGTTCCTTTGTCATTTTTAACAAAACCAGACACCTTAACTTTCAGTATTTCCTCAAAAGAATGGCAGATAAAATCACTCATATTTCAAGTGTTGTTACATAATGATGTGATAACCAATCTGCAAAACCAGCATTGTTTTATTCCAGAATATTAGGCATTTTTGAATATAATTGTTTTCATCTTCGTATAGTCAATGAAACCAGAAATTGAACAAAGCAATTCAACTTTTTTCCT
>NW_009914607.1:7830-41276 GCF_000696875.1 Nestor notabilis
AACATTCTGATGTTTTGTCTTATGTCATTATAACTATCTCAAGGAGGGACTCCCAGTGAGCAGTGAGCTGATGCCCCTGCACACCCCACAGGTGCAGATCAACACTTCTATTCCAATGGAATTTGGGATAAAGAAAGAATAATTTTGGATGTAAATGTTCATCCAGCAATATCCTGCTCTAACCTTTCTTAAGTACCTACTAATCATTCTCTATTAGTCCCACTTTTCAAACACCTAGGCAATTTCTTTTGAAACACTAGGGCTCATCACACAAATGAGCTTTCTTTGGCCTGACATCTGCTGATAACCAGATCTTTGAAAGTTTCCTGGACACCTGTTTGCAATCTCACCAGTGTAAGAAGCAGCTTTTCCTGTGAGGTCACCTGGGGACAGACGAATGATGTTTGTTTGAAGTAATCAAGCATAATGATACAAAGAACAAACACGCAAAAAAACCAAAAACCCTGAAAAAAAAAAAACCAAACAAAAAACCCCAAACCCCAGTCTTCTTTGAAAGGGTTTGGTTTTGTGCCTCTATGCATAAAAGTGTATATAGCACGGCATTGACGGTGAAGTTAGTTCTCATTCTAAGTCTGTTTTTCAACAGTCACTTCCACATGTTGAATCATCTTTTTTTCCTTTGACAAAATTTACAAAATTACAAAACATATCTACAGTCACTGCATGTTTTTTTAGAAAAATGTACTTGAAATTTACCTTGAAATCTCAATAAAAATACTATCAAATTTACCGATCTTGTTTGGACCTCATTTTGTTTTTTCTTTTCGTTTCCCCTTTTTTTTTGTTTCAGTTGTATGAATTCTAACATTCTGAAATTGTTATTAAGTGCAGAGCAGGTTCTTCGGCCAGTTTTATTTAGAAATACAGCTAAATGAGTGGTTCAGCTGAGGCTGAGATATCAACAAGAAAGCATGTATTGCCCCTCATGAAGGTCAGCCAGCAATGTGTATTCAATTGATGATAACTTACGAACAAAATATTCACTTTCTAATGTGTCTCTGTATTGCTCATTATTTTGTAAAATATTCTGGATATGAATTGTCCATGAATAAAAACCAAAATCCTCTGCTATCTTTTATGGGTACCTTTTGTACCTTTTAAAAGATGTATGCACATGTGTTTGTAAAATAATGCTAATTATACAGCAATGATTAGACCAGTTGACAGAGACTACCTGCTTGCAAACTCACAGTGAATTGGCTTGTATTACTTAATTCTTCTTTCTATTTTCTGATTCTTTTATGGTTAGAAAATTGCAGTGATAAATAATAACTATGTCTTGTTCTCTGTTTCTCCCCTTTCTTTGCACATACTCAGACTATACCACTTTTAATAAATCAAGACACAATCAGAGTGTGGTGGTTTTCTTGTTTTGTGCTTTTTCTAGTCTGCAGGGAAAGCAGATGGTTAGCAGTCACGGTCCTATGGTCTGCTTTTGGCTATTCATTGGTGCAGGAGAAAGAAGGAGGAAAGCACTAGCATCCAGGATCCCTCAAGCAAAAAGCACTTCCAGGAGGGTGAGTCACAGCACCTGAGGGAGGCAAGCAGTGTGCTCATCATCCCTCTCATTTATTACCTGACAGAGGCTGATGGCAGATGGAGTGAAAGAATATAGCTATCCTGTAGGGCTAGATAAGGAAGCAAGATCGTTGATTGTTATGTACAGAAGTACAATAAAGATGCCAGTGGAAAAACTGCCTGGAATCAAAAGAGGGACATGCATAAAGCAACAATAGCATCAATAAGACCAATAACAATAATAAACAACCAGATATCATAGACCTGTGCACTTCAACGTTTCCGCTCTTTTGTCTCAAAATAGGATGATGTGCCAGTTCTACCCTTATAAATGAAATGTTTATGAAATATACTTTGTGGTTATAACTGCCTATTACCTTTAGACTAAAATACATCAGCAGCTCCACCCTTCCCCCCACCCCCAGCTTTAACATTGCCCTCTCATTAGATACCAGGGTGTTGGAGACAAGCAGGTGTTCAACAATCTGTGGCATATGGAGTTTCTACTCTTTTGCTTTAATTTACTTCTGTTCCCTTCTCTGTAAACTGCAGTGTGATATACATTATTGAATAAAGATGGAATAGTTACAAAAAAAGTCCCCCTTCCCTTCCCTTCCCTTCCCTTCCCTTCCCTTCCCCTCCCCTCCCCTCCCCTTGCAATGTTAACACAGACAAGTTGGATGGAAATAAGTAATGCCACAACCAAAGCAACATAGGAAGAGAATATGGCTCTGTGGAAGCTGAAAGATTTTAGAAGGGATAATATTTTCCTTCAGAATCGAGAAATATGGAGTAACATATTGGACTAAAACAGGTTTCCTCCCTTGATACTTCGGGGCCAGTAAACCCAAAAGGTTTTATTCAGCGTTAACATTAGGTGTGTGCGTGCTGTCTTGTAGCTTCTTCTTTATCTTGAGAGAAAAGAAGTATGCATATAATGGAAAATACACATTTTGGGAAGCTTACTGAAACACCTAAATCAAGGAGAACATTCATTAATACATTGAGAATGGTGTTTCACCCCCTGTTGATACGTTTTTTGCAGTAATAGAGTAAAACTTGTACAAGGAAAGGAAACATGAAATTCTGTTTCTGCATATAAACTATGCAGAGTATTTTGGTGGGGTAAAATGCATTGCAATTTGAGAGGAATGTTCCAATTTCACTTTGTGTCAATGCTAAGCAAACCTACACAAGACCTTAAATGTTGCATGTTTCTACAGACTATGATATGGGTCTACAGAACTTCAAAGAATGGGACTAGTTAAGGATGGAACCAGTATTCCAATTGTTGGCCTACATTTCATCACCTCTGTTATTGTTTGAAGAGTAAACAAAACCTGTTCTGTCTGGCCTGCAAATTCTTTTGCCTAGTTTCAAAATATGGAAGATGAATATTTTGAAAGTTCAAAGCAAATCAGCCAAGCTACTTTCAGCTTGTAAGGTAGTGAAAAATGTAACATGTTTCTGCTTTAATTTACACATTCATTATGTTAATTCTTTGAAATTATTTTGAGAGTAATGTTTTAGCAACCGTCACCAGAACATACTCTGTTTCATGTGTGCATGCACGCATGTTCATGCATATCTGTTCAGTGAAAAAAGTTGCATATGATTTAAAACAAAGTCATCCTCATTTGGCAGACTGAAGTTTTCTCATAGCTTTGTGGATTTTGCTATTGAATTGTAATGAGATTGGTGATTTTGGAAAACTAGGTATTCTCACTACCTCTATATCCCCAAAGTGCCTTGCTATCACGTATGTATTCACTGTAGCTGGCATCAAGGATAATATATTAATTCTGATTTTAGGCTGTATGCCCCTTTCTTCTTTTATAGTGTTGCTGATGCCAGATTGGTGGAATGATAGGCTAAATCTGCATTAATAAAGTATGCCCATATTTACTCTCTGTCTTTGGAGTCTGCATTATTAAACTCTCTCACACCCCATTACTGGGAGACCACATCAAAAGTACCTGTGCAGTACTGACCCTTCAAAGCATGCCCAGGCACTACCTGGTGAGTGCTAGCTGGCCCTGACCAAACTGTACTATAAAGTGTAGCAGCAATTTAATAACACAGTTGGTTGTCTTCCAGTAGTTTGGCATGGTTCCTGACCTGGTTAAACCAGAATAGGTGTGACATGTATGTAACCGTCGTCTCAGGGGTTCAGATAGCTGTGTACAAGGCCTGGTTTTGAGCAACCTAAGCAACCTTGGCTTAGATTTCTGAGAAAACCGCTAAGCTGTCAGACGAAGCCATGAGAAAGTATGTAAACTGCAGCCGCTCAAGGTAAGATAGGTAAAATTTCAAACTGACACTGTTGAGATTGGGTAGTTAGCAGCTCAAGGATTCAGGAGGGAAAACACTGATATGAAAAGGTATAAAATCCTAAGGAAAAAACCCTAGGGAACTGGAAAGAGCAACTCAGCAGAAGTAAAAGGAGCAGTGCAGTTCAAAAAGTAGGGGCAGCCAACCTTTATTCATCTGTTTGATTCAATGCCTTGCCAACAAAGATTTCTTAGGTGTCCTACCATAGGTGGTGAACATATTAATGCTTAGCCTGTGAATAATCACTATCTATTGTATATGTTTGTCAATAAATAATTTTTTTGGTCTTTAAAGTTGCGTATGTCCTGCTCGTAAAGCCTTTTGGTTTGCAGTAAAAGTTGTCCAGATGAAATAACTCAGAAAGGCATGGTTGTGAGAATACATGAAAAAAAAACAAAACCAAAAAACCCAAACCAAAACAAAAAATCAGTTTTAGGATATTCACTTAAAAACTGTCTATTTCTCTCTAACAAATATTTTTATCCTGTTACAAAAAGTACAGAATAAAATTCAGCAGATATCCTATATTTTAAGTTTATCCTTTATTCTAAATTTATTAATGAAATTTTAATGTAAAATCTATGGAACTGATCTTGTAGAGAACCTGATTTTACATGACTGTCTGACAATAAAGGATTCAGTCCAAGATTGGGATTATGTTAGAATAGACTTTATTTGATGGCAGCATTGGGAAAATTGTGCTTTATTAACCTGTTCTCAGTCAGCATTTCTATTTTTACCCTAATTCTCTACCAATGAGAACTGTGGGGAACCAGGTAACATTTCATGTTAAATATCTAAACCAAACAGAACAAAGAACTGAAACAGGATGGACAGCGATGCCTTCCTGTTTGCCTCTGCTCCTCTTTCTAGTTGTCAAGTCTTATGTACTTTCCTGTTTTTTGAATCTCATGGTCAGTGTGGCCAAAAAGATTTGAGTTAGTAGATATGCAAATTTGGACTAATAAAAAATGTACGTCACTTATGTTCTTAGTTATGCTTGCAAGTTCTGTTATTTTGGCTTGCGCAGATCTCATCTAATTAGACAGTGGTGATTTAATTTTAATACAGAGGGCATCTGTTGTGTGTTTGTTCACGCCTTTACACATTCTCTGTAGACATCTATGCAGGTAGGATATAATAAGAAAGAACTTAATATACTAATATAAAATAAAAACATAGAACAAAACCATCAAAATCTTATTGAATTAGCTTCTTTTTTATAGGCACAAGGTTTAACATTCATGAAGGTCTGTCCAAATATATCTTTTATGTTTTTTATATATGAATTTTATCACAGGACTCTCATATTTTGGTCTGTCTGCTATAGTTTTGAAGAATAAAAATAACCTTTTTAAATGTGACATTTAAATAGAAAACATGTTTTACCTGATAAAAAGTTTAACTTGCATAGTTCTTTCTTGCTTTCCAGTAATTTCTACCTGCTTCACAGTTGGCTTGCAGTATGTATACTCTCTTGCCAGGTTTTTTCATTTGCTTAAGGGAAATAGGAACATACAGTATAAACATATTCAAGGAAGCAGTCCACATAGTCATTCTTATCCCAGTGGACCTACGTATGGCCAGCTCAGTATCTAGGAGTCATGATCATGATGATGGATTTCAAAACTTTCTGGTTCTTCAGAGTGAGGCACCAAGCCAGACTTGGTAAACTTCTGCAAAGTTTCTTAGTTTACTTTACAACTGGAACATGCTAACCTAATCTGCTTTTGCAGTGACCTGTTTTGCTTCTGCTTCCCATTCATAAGCAGTACTTCCCATTCCTCTGCTTTCCACTTCCCCTTGGGTAGCTGCTAGCTCATTCTTTCCAGTATTCATGTGTCACTTCAAAAAACTGTTAAAAGATTACTCAAGTTATTTGAAAACCAAGCATCTGTGGAGCTTTAAATTAATGTTAGCATACCTCTGAAAATTAGCTGTAATATATGTTCTTGTGTCCTTGGGAAAGGCACTGAGAATTAAGACTTTACAAAGAAAGATTGGTTAAAACTTCTTTACTTGCGCCATCTGCCTTCTTTTCAGTTGCATTCTATGCTCCTCCTTGCCCATCTCTTCCCTGTGGGCTGTTTCCATCATCAAAGCTCATATTTGGAACTGTGTCAACAGTTTGCTCAGCAGTATTAAGTGAAGAACAGTCGAATACCAGTTGCAGTGCAACAATATACTAAAATGTTTGGCAGCTCCTTCTACAGTAGTGGCAATAGTTTGATGCACACTTCTAATTCCTCTGTTTAAAAAGAGACCAACTGAAACATAAACAGACCTTGGGTAACAAACCGATCATGACACTTTGATAGCTCAGAGATTTGGTCTTTGACCTACCTACACATACCCTGAACAACTTAAAATATTCCCTTTCCAAAGCTTCTCCACAAAGTTCAAAAAAATACTAAGACAACAGTACCTAAAAGAATTGAAATAGACAGTTTACATACTGAGGAAGGCTTTGCCATATCATAAACTTTACAGCATAAAACTTTTTATTTATTTATACATAGCTAGAGCTCCTAATAATATGTGTGTCAAAAGAAACTTGGAGCAAATTGGAAAAGCAACCAAGGACCTCTAGGGTCTATACAGGCAGAGAGTAGGAGTAAGATTCCTAGATAAATATATTAATATTTTATTGGCATATTTTATATAACTACCCTTTTGTTAATTTTGATGTATCACTAACCAGGTCTATTTGAATATATGTTCATGTGAGATTTTAATACATTTTTTCACAAGCAAGGACTCCTCTAAATGTACAGCTTTTGCTATTTAGGAAACAAGCAAGCTTGTTCCATAATAAACAAGAAACAAAAATAAACACATGAATATATAATAAAAATACAGTATTATGCACAAAGTGTTGTAGGGTTCAATAAAAGTAAACCAGGTTTATAGAACTGAGAATATCATAAACAGTGAACCATTTAGGTCCTTTTTTTTTGGTATTGTTGGAGTGCTCTTCATTAGCCATTGTTTTCAGAATATCTTTTAACTCTTTCCTTTTACAATGCATCAGATCTTGTGTATGATTCAAATTAAATTTCAGTGGTTCAATTCATAGTTTCATGAAATTAAAGACAAAAGAGTATTTCAGAGAATGTTGAGATTTTTCCAATTAACTACTTTGGCTGAACTCAAGTGGTTCGTTAAAATACTTCTGTGGTGATAGATTTCTGAACAATCGCTTCCAGACATAGTATTTATTGAGCTACTAAGGAAAGCAAATATTAAGCCACCCAGAAATGTTTTTGAAACTGGAGTCCTTGTACACAGCAATATATCAGCTATGACCTCTTACTATGTTTTTGACAGAGGTGGTAGTATACCAAGTTTTGGTCCAGAACCACATGGTATCTGATTATTTCTGCTCTGTGAAATTTATGATTGGCCTGTACAGCCTAGAACTGCTGAAGAAAAAGTAAGTAGTAAATATATTTATTACTGAAGAAGTACTAACATATTCATCTGTGTTTCAAGCTCAGTATGTCCTCCTTGAGATTTCATTATCATGATGTCATGAACAAAACTGGGGGATGCTTGATCATTCTAAGTTAGACAAGATTGGTCCTAAAGCTCAGATCATCATATATATTGAGCATTACTAAGGCAGCTCCGAATTTATCAAAATTGTCCTTTATTCACTGGTGAAATCAGCCACAAGCATAGTTTCTTGGGTATCTGAACTGCTGCTTGTTAAGTGGTGTACTGTGAAAATTCCAAGTCAACATCCAATGATGGGTTTTGACTCTAACTTAATGCTAAAGCCACAAAATCCTGCAGCACATGTTTCTTGTAAGGCAAGGAATCTCTAGTTTTGCATCTTCTCTGTATGTGCTAAAAATAGGTGGAACCTTTTTTAGGGGTGTGTTTATCCTGATATGGGAGATTCCTATTCCTGTGCCCTCCTTTATATCTCCTATACCTTATTTGTATTTCAACCTTTACTTCATGGGAAGTGGTAAAAAGTTTGCAGGTTACTAAGACCATCTGTACTTAGATGGACTTTAGAGAGAAGAGAGCGAGAGGTCACTGACCTTCGACCTTTAAAATTCAAGTATCCTCTGTTTTCATTGGTATGAAAATAAAAGCAGAGCCTTTTGAAGAGGTGGTGTTTTCAGTGTCTGTTATTCACAATTAGAGCTGTCACACTTGCATAACTTTGGATCACTTTCACTTTGTACTCTTTAATGGAATTTAGATGAATGCTAAGGTCTGATTCACCACTAAGTCCCTCTAAGTATTAGCATTTGCTGACATCAATATTGAGACTTCTGCTTATGTTTGGTGGAAATAAGGAGAGGATAGATGTTTTTGATCTGCGACGTGTGCTGACTAGTTATTGTTATGTGACACTGCAAAGGAAGTAATGAGAAGCTGTTTGGCTTGTGTGATCATTTTGTAGTGCAATTTTAATGAATAAATACTGCCTGGTGGGCATTGTTTTAAGTTGATAAATCTCAACAGATGGCTGAATATAAATTTTTATTTGTTATGGATGATGATGCAGACTCCTACACAAAGTAGAAAGTACATTTGAGGAGTTCAATTATTTGTGTTTAAGGTATTTCGAACTTTTTTAAGTTACTGCCATTTAAGTGACTTGCTCAAATTCTCTAAATGCTGATTTTGCTAAAGAAGTAACTGTGTACCATCAGCAGTTACATATTATTTTAATTTAGAAATGCTATTCCATTCCTGACTTGAACATCTGGCTTCTTTCCCTTAATCAATACAATCCCCTAGGAGAAACAACACGTACCAAGTTAAAACACTGGGGGTTAGTTTTGTATTTTAATAGCCATAAGCAGAGAGTGGGCAAGCAAAGTTTGAATTCATGCAGTCCTTGGTAACTAACAAATAGGCAAATGTTGCTAGCATAAATTAATCAATAAAATCTGTAAAATGTGTTAACTTAGGAAAATTATTAATTTTATGCAAATTTAAACTTTTAGACTGGAAACTTTAAAATGGCAAATTACTCTGAGATATGTACAGTACTATTCAGCAGGGGTCTCACAACCCTAAACACTGGATGACATTGTTGTTCTATGATAATACTCTGAAAAGTACTACATTTTTGTAGTCAAGAAGTGACTCTTAAGGAAGAGAATTTTGCTTTCAAGGCTACGGATAATTCCATCCAATTTCATGTCTATCTTTACATGTATGTAATCACAGCTTGAGTTACTATTAGTTGTTTTCAATGCCCTATTATGTTCTGTTTTCAGGTGAGAGAATTATATGATTTTAGATTTTTCAGGAAGTTTAAAAAGATTTTTGGAGCTTAAATTTAGTTCACATCTCCAGCTAAAGAATCTAAGACTACAAGGAATCTTTAACAAAGATCTGAAGTAATAAATACAGCAGTTGATGATCAGAATAGCAATGCCAAAATTAAAAATAAACTGACAAAATTAGTGAAAAATTAAATGTAAAGCTCTGACCTTGAAATGAACGTATCTTGAGGAGAACTAAAAAAGGATCTCATCATCAAAAGATTTATTTAACTCTATTGATTTGATAACATATAAAATTATTTTTTTTAAGCAAAAAGTATGAACTGTACAAACCATTAGAATTTATTGTTTGTTGTTTTTTAAAATAAATTTGTATCTTTCAAATTTTTCTTTTAAATTATGGTATAATTTAATATATATATATCCTAGTATGTAGAGTTCTTTACAGACTATTGCAAATAAAAAAAAATACCCCTCCAATATATTTCTTCTTCTTATAAGAATTTTTTTTTAAATAAATGAAAATCCTAAGCATAAGACATACACAAAAAGATATCGCATATAGGTGCTAGAAGAGATAGAAAAATTATTGTATAATTTAAGTTTTGCCTTTGATTTTGGCTTTTTATTTTGCTCCTATTCTGTAAAGTCTCAGGTTATTCTAGCACCCATTTGTGCAAGATCCTTCATTCACTCTGAATCTGACATGGAAGCTCTGTAATGTTTCTCATTGTATATCCTTATGAAGAGGTGACTGTCCTTTTGCAAAGACGGATTCTATGATTCTATGATCTACAGAATCGAAGATAGCATAGAACAGACTGTAGAGGCACCTCAAAGGTACATGAAAACAAATTCAGTAGCCCAATTTCTTAATGTAAAAAATTACCAATACTTATAGTCTAGTTTTTTAATTTGGAATAGCAGATAGGTTGATGGCTGTCTGAAGCAGAAGCATATAATCTCACCTGGGATTTTGGACAGGAAAATTACACTGCTTCAAGTGCTCTTGAACCTATATATATCAAAAAGTAATTTTTTTCAGTGGTATAAATAATAGGATATGGTTGATATCTCTTATTTAGATAAAATCAATAACAATAATAATAAAAACAACAATTACAACATTTTTTAAGACTTGTGCTTCTGTCTGGGAATGTTGTCAGGTAAGAGTAGACTTTTGTATAGTACAGTGCTCCTGAGGTCTTTGTTTATATCTGAAAGTAAGCAGTTTGTTGTGCCAGATTATAGAGTTTATTTCTCTTTCCTCTTTTGTTATGGTGAGAAATCATGCCATTACAATATTTTGAGTTAACAGTTGCATGCTCACTAAACAAGCACCATCAATAAATTTCACTTTGATGCTTTTTATGATAATACACTGTAATTGGATTCAACAGTAAATCCAAACACAGCTCTGAGGCATTGATTTTCCAAATGGTTCTGTCAAAATTATGCAGCAAGAAATGAAGGAGCAGCTTGATTAGGAATACCATAAAATAATTTTAAAATCTGATTATTGAGCAGAAGATATCAATATGTTGATAGTTTTTTTATTAAGACAATCCTAGTAAGGATATCTAGGGAATTGATATAATTTTCTATACTGACCTTTTGTAAATGTACATCGGTAGACAGAGACAGGCAGGCAAAATGCATGTCAGTAAAGTGAGATGTGTTGTAAGATGGTCCAAATAGAAAGAAATTAAGAAAAAAAAACCAAAACCAAAACCAACCAAAACCAATAATAATAAAAAAAAAAAAAAAGAAAAAAAAAAAAACAAAAAACCCACTACCATCACCAAAAAAAACCCCCCCATTTACCATTTTTTTTTTTTTTAAAAAAAAAAAAAAAAAAAAAAAAGAAAAAAAAAAAAACAACAAACCCACTACCATCACCAAAAAAAACCCCACCATTTACCATTTTTTTTTTTTTGTGTTAGGATTTAGAACATAGTTCTCACAAATAGCTGAGCTATTTTTGGACAGTGAAACACCATTTTATGATGATTTCTCCATATGCTATACACAGCACATGTATTATTAGCCCTATGAAATTATTTATAGTGTCTATGCATGTATGTCACCAGCATGAGCTGCACATAAAATACATACCATCCAAGTACAATTCTTTGTTCTTATGTTATTCACAGAAATTGAATTTTACATGTAAGTCCATACCTGGGGAAAAGAGCAGGGGGGATGAAGGAGAAAAAGTTTATTATAGTTATAATTTCATTTCTTTTTGGTGAAGAGAGAAGAATTTCCAACTTAAAACCTTAATCTACCGCAATTGTCCTATAGTCAATTCAGACTCTCTGAGGAAGGAATGAGGTGACGATTTGCTGTATTTCACGTGAACAGGAAAAATAAGTTTGTGACTATCAGTATAGTAGGATCTTCATGTAGATGAGCACGAAGGTGTAACCATCTCAGGAATCAGAATATAATGGCTGTACGGGTTATGCCATGCTCAGGCCTTTTAAAAACCAATACACGTTGATTTACTGCAGAATAAGTTGTTCACATGTCCACAAGGTAAAAAATACAAGTTTTGCTTAGTATCACCAATGTGCCCTTGCCTAGGCTACACTCCAGATCCTTTCCTAAAGTTTGTTTTAGCCATCACTGGGTTTGTAGGTATTTTAATAAGTGAGGAATAATTTTGAACTCTTTTGAAAAACAAAGGGCATACAACCACTAGCATGTCATCCTATACCTTACTTTTCCCTATATTGCATAAACTCCCTGTCATTTTCTATAAGAGAAGCAAGAAAGCAATTTATCACTGCAAATCAAGATCTACTTAATCTTTTATTACATTCTTAATATTTTGAGAAGATACTTGTTTCAGCTCTAAGATGGCAGTCTGAAAGAATTTACAGTCAAAATATTGCTAAATCCAACTTCTGAATTATATTAATAATGATTATTCTAAGCATAAGTCTAATAAGGGAAATAAAAAATTGAAGCTTCATAGTAGATTTATTCTTTCCCCTTACTATCGTTTTGTAGGAACCAAAGCTAAATTAATTCAGATGAATATATCTAAAATGAGCTTCAATCATAGAATATATAATAATATCGGTAAAAAGGACATACAGAATTTTGGCAATGACAACATTTTTATACTTAAACCTCTGGATAAAAAGGTTTCCATTGTTACAATGAATTATGAAAAATAAAAGGGTAATTATTCCAGAATTAAATCACAATTTTTACCTGAAATTAAATGTGGATGCACTTTTGATTAAAAAGACTGGTTCTGTAGTAAATTTTAAATTGACAATGAAACTTTGAAGTTTTTAAGAAATTAGTAAGGTTGGGGTTTGCAGCTTAAAGCTTTCCATATTAAATCAACAAGAATAAAGTCTAGGATAAAATCAGAAATAAGTATCATGTCCATATTTTTACATATTTCTCTGTATTTGCCAACAAAAATCTCTAATCTTCTTATTAGAAAAAAATAGATACATAAGCTATCAGAAAGAGAAAAGTATAGGACATGTCTGGGCAAAACAATATGTTTTCTTCTTAATACTGTTAATGAAAATTTTTCCTTTTTTTTTAAGCTTGCATTTATTGCCTAAGTTTCTATTTGTAGATTCTAGGAGTGCCAGGAAGATAGAAGCTAGGCAGCCCCAAAAGGAGTGGTGGTAGGGAGAACATTACTTAAAATCCATATGTGGAAGTTACAAGCAGGTGACTTACACAAGTGATTGCAAATCAAACTGAGGGCTGATGCTGTTGTCCTGAAAGAAAATTAGGTCACAGTTTCAAAGAATAAGATAGATGAAACCACTGAAGATGGCACACGAGTAGGAAAAGGAAGATACAAGATCTTAATGGGTTTCAATTTTAGGGTTATTTTATGCACTAGAAAAAGGGTAGAGAATATTTTATACTCTCCACTCAAATGGGCTTTGAAACATTCTACATTAAGAAACAGTTCCTCAAGAACTGTTTCTTCTACATAAATTAGGCTAAAGGAGAAGAGAAATACTAGTTTTTAAAGTCTTAGCCTATAAGGAGATTTTATCCAGGTATCAGAAGGGAAGTTGAGGCTAGGAGGGGATTTTCTTTGTAACATCTACCTGTAATTTTGCAGAAAGTTTAATGACAACATTTTAGTTTTCTATCCGGATCTTCTACTAATTGCTTAAGAAAAATATAATATTCAAAGTACTGTATGCAACCATTACACGAGAGAAAATTTCACTCTTGTGCAATTATATTTGACAAATATCAGGAACACATTAATCTTCCTAACCAGGGAAAACATAGAGTCTAGTTGGTATGTTAAACTTCACCTCTAGGAAACTGAGCATCAGAGTTATTTTAATTATCTCTTTTCTTAACATACCAAAACCAGGACACATGTCAAGCACGAGCTGACGCTACTCAGTCAATTTGGTTAAAAATTGCTTAGCAGGCCATATACAGTTTTTCATATGTTCAAATTCTTTTTTCATGAAGTAGTGAGATTGAACCAGTTATATGAAACCATGAACTACTCAACACAAAAGAGCTGCTAGAATCATGTCTGGCAGAGCACATGCCTCTGTATGAGAATCTGAATTGCCCTGTTGACTAAATGAATATTCTTCAGTAGTCTAGAGTAAGAGCTGTATTTTAGCCATAGTTGGCTAAACTCAGGCTTTAACAGAAAATTGTTCAGTGCAGGGTTTTCATGAGGTCATTCTATTAATAACCCACTATGTGAACTCTACAGATGCAGAGACAACCCAAAATAAGTTGAGGTGAGTGAAGGGAGGCCTATGTATTTGATCACATAAAATCAGCACAATTTGTATTCTGTTTTGAAAAATTACTTAAATTTAAAACTAAAAACATGGTGGTAATCCTATATAAAGTACATTCAGTTTAAAACGGTGAGTGGGTTGACCCTGGCTGCATGCCAGGTGCTCACCGAAGCTACTCTATCACTGCCCCCATCTGGACAGGGGAGGGAAAATATAGTGAAAGGATCGAGGGTCAAGATAAGGACAGGGAGAGACCACTCATCAATTACCATCATGGGCAAAACAGGCTAGACTTGGGGAAATTATTTTAAGTTATTACTATTCAAATCAGAGTGGGATAATGAGAAATAAAATCTTAAAAAACACAATCCCCCTGACCCTCCCTTCTTCTTTTAACTTCAATCCTGATTTTTCCCTACCTCCTCCCACACCAAGCAGTGCAGTGGGGGATGGGGAGTGGGATTTGCAGTCAGTTCATCACACCTTGTTGCTACTGCACCTTCCTCTTCAGAGGGAGGACTCTTCACACTCTTCTCCTGCTCTAGTGTGTGGTCCTTCCATGGGAGACAGTTCATGTACTTCTCCAATGTGAGTCCTTCCCAAGAGCTGCGGTTCTTCATGAATTGCTCCAGCATGGGTCCCTTCCATGGGGTGCATCCTTCAGGAACAGGCTGCTCCTGCGTGGATCCCCCACTGGGTGACAAGTCCTGCAGCAAACCTGCTCCAGTGTGGGCTCCTCTCTCCACAGGGCCACAGGTCCTGCCAGGAACCTGCTCCAGTGTGGGCTTCCCACAGGGTCACAGCCTCCTTTGGGCATCCACCTACTCTGGCATGGGGTCCTCCCTGGGCTGCAGATGGATATCTGCTCCACTGTGGATCTCCATGTCCTGCAGGTGGAGATCTGCTCCACCATGGACCTCCATGGGCTGCAGGGGCACAGCCTGTCTCACCATGGGCTGCACCATGGGCTGCAGGGGAACCTCTGCTCTGGCACCTGGAGCACCTCCTGCCCTCCTTCTGCACTGACCTTGGTGTCTGCAGAGCTGGTTCTCTCACATGTTCTCAGTTTTCTTTCCTGCTGCAATTAATGTTGCACAATATTTCTCCCTCCCTTCTTAAATATGTTTTCCCAGGCACTACCACTGTCACCAATGAGCTCAACCTTGGGCAGTGGTCAATCCATCTTGGAGCCAGATGGCATTGGCTCTACGGGACGTGGGGATAGCTGGGGAAGCTTCTAGCAGCTTCTCCAGAAGCCAACCTTGTAGCCCCCCTGTGACATAAACCTTGCCATGCAAACCCAGTACAGATAGTTGTGTTGAGTGAACCTTTTCTTATTATTTCCATAAGCAACTGTGGCACTGGTTTTCTGTGGATGATTTAATACAGTCAGGCAGTTGCTGTTGACTAAGATTTCTTTTAAGATCTGTGAAATTTTTCAGACTGTACATTTCAATCCCAGTAGCAGAACTATTGTTCCAACACTGCAGGAAGAATATAAACATCTTTAGATCACCCTTTTCTCTGTCTTCTTTCTCACTCTGCCTATGAATATCTTTCTTTATCTTTCATTTACAAGTCTTCAGTTATGGTTGTCCCATTTATACACATTAACGGATTTATCTTTATAATGATGAGTCATTTTGATTAAAATTACTGAAAATTGAATTCAGAGGAGGAGAACTGTCACATTAGGCAAGGCTACAAAGGTTTACAGAAGTTACGCATTTGTACCAGTGAATACATAATGGATTTAAAATGCTTCCAAATGTGATTTATTTTTTATTTTCTTTCCTATGAAAGCAGCTCCTCACAAGAGCTAAGTCAGTGGAAACAGGCAAGTGTGGTTATTTGTGGGGATTTTTCTTATCTTAATATATTCTGTTTGATTCTAGATCTCCACATTTAGCGATGTAAACAAATTGGATATACAGAAAAATAAGCTTCTCAAGACAACTTTTCATTTCAGTGAAGTATATTTGATAACTTTAATGACTACTGGTAAATCTAGTAGTAGAGACAAATCTGAGTACCAAAAGGGTCTGCAGTCCATGAGAGAAAAGCATAATAAAGTGAAAGTCAGGAAAATTCACATAGAAGCAAGCTTTTAATTGAGTTGCTAATTTAGCATTTGCTCAAGTTCTGGCCAGCTATATATCTCTTGACACCTTTAATTTATGAATGGATGTCCTTTTTTAGAAATGCTTTACTCGTACATAAGTCAGTGAGTTTAATACAGGACTAAAGACACCCAATTCTAGAGTTTATGTTAATCAGCAAGTCAAATTAGATAACCCAATCGTATTTTTTCTCGTTGACTATAAAAATGTACTTATCGTCACATTGAATCAAATGGTTAGCACTTCCACTGGAGTGTTAGTTTCTTCAAAAGAAAAAATTGTCACCAAATTCTGCTCTGTGCTGTACTGATAAACTTAGTGTAACTGATAAAATAATGTGTACCAAAGCTAGAGTAGAATACCAGGAAACCAAAAATTTCTGATAACATCAGTAAAAATATTAGTTGATGAGGAGAGCTGTGGTTTTAACAAAATAGTAAGCCAATGGCTATAAACATTATGATAATAGATTCTATAGAAGCATGCTGAAGGAGCCAGAATGTACAGAAAAAATGAAAGAGAGAGAAAAATGAGATAGATTACCTGAACAGTAAATCTTAAAAATAAGCCTTCCTGTAATTGGGAGAAAATTTCAGTATTCCATCTTGACCATGAGACTATCTTACCCAGCTTTTCATTATTCAGACAAAGTATTGTCACCAAAATGAATTCATCACTGTAACAGAGACAAATGATCCAACATGGAACAGACCAATCTTCCTGTTCTTATGAAGAAAATTGTCTCTTTGTACTATTATATCAGTGACAAAGATGTCTGGACTTTATAAGCACCTCTTACCATTTAGTCTGCCTTAAATATTAATGATGCAATGATTTAAACTCTCTATACTAGGTTCAAGAAAGAGTTTAAAGGTACTGATAAGGAATAGGGCTGTTTCAAACATAAAATAATCAAATTATTTTAAAGATAAGGGTAGTTTGCACCACCTTAAAAGAACTAATAATGTTAGATGAAAAGGAAATGGTTGAAAAGGAGCAGACATACACTAAGACCACATCTAATCTATCTAATTGCTTCAACATAAATTGCATTAGATTATGACTTTCCTCAAAAAAATTATCAAATTTTAAACACGAACACTAACATCACTAGTAGTCTTATAAATCTCAGAAGGAGGTGGGGGAAATGCTTTCAAAAATAAAAAAAACCCAACTTAACAGTAAAAGAAAGATGTATTTAACTTGTATTGCCAGCCTGTACCTAACAGTGGTGGAAAACAAAACCTGAATTCTTAAGCTGAAATTCTATTTAACGTAAATATTTTAGATAATGAATTATCAAATTTCAATGTATCAGAATTTAATAGTTACCTACAGTCTTTTCTACATTATGTCTCTCTCCATTGCCTCTGAAACTCCATTTGCCACAAAATTAAAGCATATTAATATTTAAAAAGCTGACATAGTTTCATATACCAAATGGTAAAGACAGTTCCATGATTACTTTGCAAGCCAGAATCAGAAGTAGACAGACAAATCTCTGGAGTTACTCAGCTCCAAGACTCTGCATAAGGAACTGACCAGTTTCCTTTCAGTGAGCTTAAGTATGAATGGCAGACTAAATCTACACCAAGAGAGCAGAAACAAGCTCCATATCTCACACTATACAGTTACCTCTTGTATTGTCTTTTGATTTTAACTGAGAACAAATTGAAAACAGAGAGATATACCTATTTCTAAAAGATGAATGAGCTGATAAAAACCAAAGGAATCTTTGTTCAGCAGCTGATATGGCCAAAACACTTATACCTTCTCTAGGATTGTATCTAAACAGGTATTTTCCCTTTGATATTATTACTGTTCAGAAAGTTTGTCTTATCACCAATGCCATGTAGCAGAGGCACAGCCATTGGTAAAACAGGCTAGAATAAGGAATCTGTAGGACAATTTTACCAATTGATGAAACTTTAGGAAGAGTACTTTGTTATTACTTGATGCCTGACTGTTGAAGAAAACATAAAGATGGATTCAAAGTAGAACTATTTAACAGCTAGTTAAACATGTGAAACTTCACTGAGTGAGTTCCCCTTTTGCCAGACCATCAGGTGAAACAGAAGAGGCATAGTGTCTCCTGCTCCCTTCATTTCTAACATCTCTAAAAATAAATGAATAAAAATGGTACTGGGAGTACATTTTGAAGTACCTATTTGAAGAATAAAAAAACCCTATATTTGGGAGGATCATTCAGCACAGGTTTTGTTTAATCCCATCAACAAATCCAGAGTCTACTAAAGGACTTAATTAAATATAAATTTAATTAAATACAATTCAACAGACTTGGATAATGCAATACTGTGTAACAAATCAGGTAGAAGTTATTTTGCAGAAGGAAAACTTACTGTTATTATGATAGCACCCAGAACTGCCAGTCATGACCTGTCCTGGGAACTATTCCAATACGAACATTAGTAGATGTCCTACCCAATTTTTTGACAGCTTCCCTTAAAATGTATGTAGGTCAGAACCCAGAGGTGACATACAAAATATCTAATACATTTCTCTTTCTTTTTATAAATGAAAAAGGAATTGCTGAAGAAGCCAATTAAAGAAAGAGAGATAGGTGTTGCACTAAGATATTTTCTTAGGGGTAAGTAATGGATTTATGTATTAATTGTATCTATGCTGCAAAGAACACTTGTCACAATTCCTAAGAAATTTCAATTAGTCTGTCAGCTCAGTAAGACTTCTACTGTTAATGGATGATGTCCCTTTCTTATTTAAGAAATTAGATTGTGTCCTTACTTTGCCTAACATTAATGTACAAAATCCTTCTTTAGACATCTCACTAAAATACTGACAAATTACATATAAGATGCTATCAATTTAAAATTAGTGACTCAGTTAAGAGGGGGCTTTGGCCCCAAACATCACAACTGGGAACAACTTTCCAAATGAGCAAACATGACAGATATGTAAGGAAGAAAATGACAGAAATAAATTCTGAGGGTAAAGTAAAAATTAAATAATTACTTAGAAAATTAGGCCAGAAACAATACTGGATCTGAAAATACTTGAGAACTTAAGAAAAAAATAATAACCAGCATGCACAGAAATAATTAATCAGCTGATAACAGCGATAAGGTTAAATTTAGCGAGATAGCCAGAGACTGAAAGATTCTGCTCCCACGCCATGGATAGAGCTGAAATCAAATGCTGGAGATTTAAAAAAAAAACCACCACAAAACACAACAGAAAACAAATACAAAACCAAACAAATAATAATAAAAAAAACCAACAAAAAAACCCCTGCAAAACACCAAAACACACAAAACCAACCCACTCCTAAACTCCTAAACCTAGATATGCACAGTAACCAAGGTTTTAGAGTATACTGTAAGGTAGATGGCCATTTCTCTTTCAAGTCCTAAGATACAAAGAAAATCTCAGATGAAGTCAAATCATGGAAGAGCTGAAAAAGATGTCATTAGAAAGTTTGTCTCACCATAGAAAGAAAAAAGAGAAAGAAATGCAATAGAATTGAATATATTCATAAGATCAAGACTAGGTAAAGCTAATAAATGGACACAGACAGTACTAATGCAAAAAATTGTTTGAATATGCCACATTCAACTATGGCAAATTCTTCTTAGCTTTCCTCTGTTAGTTTGGTAACATAAAAAACTTCTTCATAAGGCATATACTAAGTAAAGGCTCATGGATAGTATCCAGTTTGCATGTTAAGGTGTCTACATAAAAAGCTAGATATCTAAGCTCTCATTAGGCAGTGGAGAATTCTATATGATTATCAAGGCGCAAAGAGCTATTCAGCTCAACGTAGAACACAAGATTTGGATCAGTGAATACCTGACAAGAGATAAAGATGTGAAAAGCATCTGGCTGACATTACCTGAAAACATGAATTGTAGTTTTTATAATAACTAAAGTCAAAACTAAGAAGTGGTTTGATATGGGGTTTTGGGTTGAGGGGGTTCATATGCTATTTGTTTCTGATCCAGCAAGGAAGGGATTCTGCTACCAAAAATGTCTGGAAATTTTAATTTTTATTCAGACATAACATTTGGTCATCTTATCAAATATGGATTTATTATGTACAGATATTTACACTTGAGCTAATCCTTTTCAGACTATTGACAGAAAGAGATAATACCATTTTTGACTAATTTCTTTCTAAAGTACATATTCACATCTATCTATTTCTTCTTGTCTTAGGGTATTGACTATCTCAGGTCAAAATGTTTGTGGTATATAACTATGTTAGCATCAACAAAACCTTTCAGAAATCCTGAAACACTTTAAGTAATAACAGACATAATGGAACAGGATGTTATGATTTTTCAAGCCACAATTTCATGTGCAGCTGCTATATTATTTTGTTAGACTTTGAGTTAAAGCTGCGAGCTCTTCACCTACCTCATCTTTTAAATACTTATTTATATTTTATTAGAAAACATTTATCTATTTATTTGCTTAATCAATCAGATTTTCACTCTACATTACAGTGTACTGAAAAATAAGACTGGTAAGAAGCTTCTTCAACAGAAAAAACAAGGGAAGAAAATAAGGTCTAAAGCATTTTCTTTTTAAGAGGAAATAAAATTAATCACAATTTTTGCAGGTTTGTGTTTTTTCTCAACAGACAACATATGGTATTAACAAGATAGATTTTTTTTAATTCTGTGACAAAATAGCCATAAATTACATTTCAAAATTTAATGCAGAAAGACTTCTGAAACTTTGTAGCATTAAATTAAACTTTGTACCAAGTGTCACTTATGAAAGAATACTGCCTTTTGATAAGAAGCCCTTTAAAGAATAGGTATGTCAAAAATCTTCCAAGAAAGTAGGTCAAGGTTTTCCATAATTTAGTCTTCCTTTCCTACACATTATGCATCACATTTCTGTTGAACTAAGTGGTAGAGAAAAGCACGTCAGAATGAAAAAAAGGTGCTAAAAACCTGGTACTTTTTTCCTTAATAAATTATGCTTGGTTTTCAAAGAAATATCATTATATCTTAGCTCACATAACTTCATACATACCAGTGCAGATAATGTACTTTTCTAGTGTTCTATAAACCCACAGATACAATAACAGATACAGAAGTAGCTACAACCATCTTTATAACTGTGGTGCAAACACCGGGACTTGCAAGTGGAAAACAAAAGATCTGTAAAGTTATATACAAAAGTCAAGCATTACATTTGAAAACATAAGCATTTATTCGGTTTAATGCTACAATTACTATACTGATAGACCTTTTCAGATGCAGAAAATGAAATCTGATGCTTAAGGGAATTTAGTCATCACTATAGGGATCAGAAATAAATTATTTTTCTTTCAAACACAGGACTATACAAATAGATCTAGATATGAAGAAAAAATTAGTTCAGTGGTTTGTTTTCCCAGGCAGTTACAACAATCACCTGGTGATTTAAAACACAAACCTAGAAGTCCAACAACCATAATCCTATTCATTTAGTAAGAAATAAATAAAACATTTCTCTGTAAGTATTGTATTCACCAATGTAGCCATATCTGCCAATTTTGTAATTGAATCATAACACTTCATTATGGAACATTTCCACAAATCTCACCTTTAAATATTTATATGATTGCATTAGCTCCTACTATACAGTGTAGTAATGGTAGAAAACCACATTCTGATCAACAAAACAATTCGGTAACACTGGGACACTGGGGCAAATGAGACTGTGAGTACTAGAACTTGCCGTGATCCTCTGTTCTCTGATCTGGTTTTTCAGTTGGGTTTTTTGGTTTTTGGGTTGTTTTTTTTTTTTTTTAAAGGGTACTTGGGGAAAGGTCAAAAAGGTAATTCAACAGGTGAAAGTATCTGGTAAGCTGGCCCCAAGAGGGTATGGGCTACCAACAAACAAGTTACCAACTACTGATCCAAATTACAGTGATATTCATGAAAAAAATCTGATTACATTTTATTGGTTTAAAGTGCTTAGTTTCACCTCTATCAAGAAAAACAGAGAAAGGAATAATTCTTTAACTAGCTACCAGCTGGAAACCTTTTTTTTAAAAAAAAAAAAAAAAAAACCCAACCAAAAACGAAAAACAATTTGGCAAAATTTTCTTGTAACAACTGTATTAATAGGATCAGAGTCATGAAAGTACTTTGCAATGATTAATCAGCCAGCCTGTTATCTTAGTATTCTCATAGATACATACTCATACTACGGAGAATTAGTTTCATATTGCACGCAGAACTGAAAGTACTAGGTACTGGTGAGACATAATCATAATGTACCAGGCAAAGTACAGACAAAAATACTAGCTCTTCCTGGCATTACTAAGAATAATTTTAATGAGAATAATTTTCAGGAACTGAATAGAAGTGAAATAATATAGCGAACAAGTTCAAATATTATTTGATAATATTTGTTATTCTGTATAACCTGTATATTCAAGTGGCTAAAATGGGTAAAACAGACATTTATTTAACTTTCTTTTGTTTATTAGTACAAGATGGGTATCTTTTTTTCTTTGAAGTTAAAATAGAGACAAAATTTTTCTGTCGTCCCATGTGAAAAAATACCTTATCATATGTTCAGTTCATAGTACCAAATGACAGCATACGAAAGAAAAGGTATTTCATATGTATGTGTATTTGGTATTTAATGTACATTTTTAATCTTTTGATTGCAGATATGATGTTTGGTCTTCACAGCCCATCAGTTTAACACAATAAAGGAAGAACTAAGATAAAGTAATTTGTAGTTCTTGATACCGTGACCTAGGTTTAACAATAAACAACAGTGTACTCCTTCCTTGGACATTGTACAGATAAGAGCAGCAACATGCATAGGGTGAGAGCTCTTTTCCACAATCTGGAGCTGGAAATATTTCACATTCTCTCAGGAACTGAACTCAGGCATGTAATTTTTCAGGCTACTTGTCTATTAGACATATAAGGAACTAAAAATCTAGCAAAGCCCTCATTTAAGCACTCTTTCTCCTGGTTCTCTTTTCTTATTGCTTCCTCCGTTATCTCTTTCAGAAAAAAAAACAACCTCTCCCAAATTGCACTCATTTCATTGTTTCCCTACTTTGTAGCTTATTGCAACTAACATCAGCATCAAACACGCATATTCGTATTTGTGTTATGTGTGTGTTTCAGAATTGCTTTCTGAAAACATAGGTCTTCCAAACTAAAATCTGGCTGTTTTCTGACATCTCTGAGTAAATGTTTTGCCATCACATCAGTTCTGACATAAAAAAAACAGGAGCTACTGTTCTTTTTCTCAAGCATGCTTCTTTCCTTTTCTCCTCACTATAGGGAAGTGTAAGTACTGTCACCAACACTCTTTACTAACTATTCAATTTGAAACTCTGTATTGATTTTATCTGGGTTTATGTAACAAATTCTGATATCTGTTTCTCTCTGAAAATGCTAAGAAGCAAAGCAGCTTCTAAAGTACATGCATTTTGCTAAAATTCTAATCTAGATGGGCATCATTTAACATCAGACTTTCTTACATCCTTTTTTCCACCCTTTAACAAATGCAGGCTGAACCTGTTGTTATTTAATCAAACATCTGTTGTATCCTCCCCTCACAAGCCCACACTATCTAAATACATTGACCTTTAAGACATCCCCTCTTGCCTCCAGTTCTTTAGTGATGTCAGCTTCCATCTTCCACCTCTTAGATTTTCAAGTATGTCGGTGCTTTCTCTTCTGAATTACCTGGTCCTGACCAAGGATTTGCTCTAAGTTCTTTGCCATATCTCATTTCAAAATATATGTTTGTTGTGACTCTTATTCCCCCTCCACACAACAAACAAGACAAACCAAAACAAAAGCCGAGTAGACAACAGTTAGAAAGGTGGTGCACTGGGACTACTTACTACCACACTGAAAGGGGCAGTTTGACTGTTTGTCTATTTACCTGCTAGTCTCCCAGTTGTCTGTATCCATCTGTCATTTCTTCTTTTCTTAGGCAATAAACTCATCACGGCAGGAACTATCTTTTGTTTTCACTTTAGTTCAGCTGGTTTGATTTTGTTATTGTTAGTAGAAGGCAGAAGGCTCTGCACTAGTGGTGCAGGTTCTCAAGATGTGTCATGGCCTGAGCAGATTTCAGCTTGCTTTAACAATTTTCTGGTATTTGAGTGACTTTTGTGTCCCCTGCTTTAGCTTCAGCTCCGGGAGCATCATTGTTACACTAGAAAGCTTGTAATATGCTAAAGTGAATGTGCCATACACATAAAGCTAAGAAATCACAGCTAGTCCAACTAATATCTTAACAGCTGAGTATACCAAATCATGCAATTAAAACAGAAAAGCTTTAAGAATTCTATAATTTACATTTTTACACAAACACACCTGCACACCGTCGCTAGTGACTACCCCTGTCCCCAGTGCCATTGTCCCTGTGGCCTGAGCTGCACCTGGTGAACTCTGGCCCAGGAGGGTGGGGAGGGTGGGAAGGGCAGGGCAGGGCAGGGCAGGGCAGGGAGAACCTCAGCAGCACCAGCCTTCACTGCAGGGGAGGAGTGTCCTGCCCATAGTCTGGATTTCTTCATCCTTTCTTTCATCTGGAGGCCCCGTGATCTTATTTTCGTATTATTTTAAGCACGGTCCACTTCCTTCCCTTAGGATGCCAACAGGGCTTCCCGTGATAAAAGCAGAAATCATGTTTACTGTGCTATGCTAGTAGCCTGGTAGTGTTGGTATTAGCATTGTTAGAACGGTGGTAGTAGAAATAGTAGTAGTAGTAGTAAAAGCAGTAACTGTAGTAGTTGCCAAATTTGTATATCCTAACATATACCAATATCCTAACAGCAGACTTTGGTGTCTATTCATGACATTCAAAGCAGACTGAGAATTCACAAAGTCCTTTGCAGTTTACAGGACCATTCAGGATGAAAAAACCTCATCAAATCCAGACCAATCAACTAATCAAACAAACCTCAGTAATGATAACTATTATCTTAATCCTACCTATATTTGATAAGAATAATGTAAAATGAAGCCTTTTGAATAAAATCGTAAGTGCTAAAAATGTGTAGCAGTATTTCTTGGGTAGGGTGTTTTCCTTTGTTTTAGAGGAATGTGCTTAAGCCAGGATCTAAATTATATCTAACTTTAAAAATAATCCAGGTCCTATCCTCAAATGACATAATAATAGTGTTTGTACACAATGAATATATAGAATGTTTTTTCTTGTTTTCAGAAAACTTTTGTATATTAAAACATTGTGTGTTATCTTTATAGTTCATATTGTTAGTCTTGTGCCTCTTTTTTTTCAACATATTGACCAACAATCTAGACCTGAAGTGTTGCATGTTGTACTGTGCTACCTCTGTGACTGAAAATACAAAACGCATAAAAAGAAAGAAATGGGAAAAATCAATCAGCAGAACATTCTGCATGTGAAACTCCATCTGTAGACTACTGGTGGCTTTACTCATTAAGGTTGGTCTCAGATGTATTGCTGGAAATTAATGTCCCAAGCACAGGCCTGCAGAATGAGACATTTATGCAAGCATGACATCAGTTCAGCAGTCTGAAAAAATTCAAGCACTTTTACATTTTCTGTAAGTTCTCATAGATACATAGTATACTTACTATTTTTCAGCTTCACTTTACCTCTGTGGCTGATAATCTTCAAAAGGAAGTGAATGATGTGGCATTCACATAAACTCATCTGCAATTTTGATCTCTAAATATGTCATCTTTACAGATGTTGTAAAATTATTAGGCATCTAAAACATTTAACTGGAATGCAAATGAATGCAACTATGATTTTGTACACTGTGTATGAAACATAATATTTCTTTTCTTCTGCTAAAGTGAAATCCAGAAGAAAACAAAAAATCAATTGAAAATCTGAAGAAACTTCAAAGGTATCCATCTTAGTGTCTGAGAGAAGGGAAAGCCCCCAGATTCATGAACTAGAAAAAGGATCAAGCATCTTGAGAAATCAAGGGTTAATTTTATTGGCATTAACTTTGTATTGGAAAAGACTTCCTTAAGTCTGCTTTCCACTCATTACTCATATCTTATGAGGAATGACTGAGAGAACTGGGATTGTTTAGTCTGGAGAAGAGAAGGCTCAGAGGCTCAGGGGCATCTTCTGGGGCTGTTCATGCATCTGCAGACTATGCCTCAAATAAATCCTTTTGTTCAGTGCAAGCCCTGTTTTCCATGGCACCCAAGTTCAGCTTGATACAGTACCTGTCTTGTCCCCATTCTGTTTCCACCATATCTTTAGCAATTATTCTAAATTCCCACATCCAGACTTTAACACAACTAAATAAAACAGTGATTCCTATTCTTCCAAGTACTCTTATTCTATAGGTTTAGAGTTCTTAGAGTTCTTTATAACTACTTTTTTTTTTTGCTTTTACTTTCTTGCTTTCTATATGTCTACAGGGAAGGAAACAAAAGTTGCAAAGAATATTGATACATATCTTCAAAACAAAATAATTGCAAATCAGTTCTGCCAAATCTTTATGTTCAGGGTTTTGTATTTCACTGTACATTTCTCAATCATGTAAGTTCTGACTTAAGAAGGGGTTCAACTGCTGACACATAAAGATTGAAGTGAGTTCAAAGGGGTTTCAACCCAGTTTTAAGTTTATTGGGTGAATGTATGTAATGTACATCTTTGAAATTCTGTCTCTAGCATTTCGTGTTCTCCCTGTTCTCACCATAATAAATAACTGGGTGGGTAGTTACTGAAAACCTTTGCAGACATTTAAGAGCAATAGGTATCGGCTTTCAGAAGGAAGATCTAAAGAACTACAAACTATGTCATTGCTTTCAAGGTAACTGCCTTTAAACTGTGTGTTTGTGAACATAAATGTGTCTTTTAAAACTGAATAAATTATTTCAGCTCTAAAAGTGGCTCACAGAAGAATGAGCATATTAAAAAATTACTAACCTTCGTTGCAGTAAATGTGCATCTTTGACAGGTAACTGTTTCAGTGTCTGAAGTAAACTGCTGTCAGTCACCATTTTTTTGAAAATAAACCCAAATATTTTTTAAAGATACAAAATTTTAAAATACTCAGACATCAACATTATTAAAGAAAAAATATTCTTGACTGAAACAGCTCAAATATATGCTATATAATTTCTAATAAAGTTTTTAAGAAATGTTTTTAAGATACCTGGTCCAGATTTTTACAGGATATGATATATTAGAATTTCTATTTAACCTGCAAAGCAGTAAACAATGTTGATCTATTAAGTCATATGAAAATTAAATTTTGAAAAGCTTGTTATTTTCTCTTCTAGTAACCTTTACGCGAAACCTGGCTTACACAGTGTCTTCCTCAGCAAAAAGTTAATTGCATGGTGCTGTGAAGGGGCTGAATATGATTATGGATTCATCACTTTTACAAAATATACTATCATACATTTATTAATATACTGTGAAGTATTATTCTAAATAATTTAAACTCTGTTTCTCCAACAAAAAAGAAGACTGCATTCAATGATAAAATATTCTAATTTTTCATCATGTGTGTTTGTTTGCTTGTCATTGGGGTAGCTTTCCCAGACCTTAGCATAATATATTGAAAGTTCCACTGCAGCAGTAAGGATCACAGAAGTCAGAATAAAGACATTTTTTTGCACAATCAGTTTCAAGGCTCCTATGCTGCAGCTATGTAGTCTTTTTAAAACTATGATTAAATACATCACTGCAAAGATATTCACTGTGAATATCTGGAAACAGTAAGTACTAGTTTTGAATTTTATACTTTGAAAATTCAAAAACGTATTTTTAAAATACTTTCATTTTGTTTCATTTCATGTACCAAATGAAAAAGAATCCATGTAAACAAACTTTTTTAATGACTTGAAATGAAAAGGCAGGATCAATCTTTTTTCTCTTTCTTTTTTTTTTTGGTTCTTTTTTTCTTTTTTTTTTTCCTTTTTTTTCTTTTTTTTCCAAAATATATAGTAAAATATATACAACAGAAAAAGAAATACAAACCAGACAAATGGGCTGACAGGAACATCATGAAGTCAGTTTATGCTGGAAGCCACACAGCTGGAATAGTAGCCACCAATGTGCCCTTTTGTCAAAGGCAGCTAATTGTACTCTTGCTTGCATTAGGAAAAGTATCACCAGAAGGTAGAGGGAGGCGATCCTTCCCCTCTAATCAGCACTGGTGAGGCCACACCTGAAGTATTGTGTCCAGATCTCAGCTTCTTAGCACAAGACAGACAGACATATGGGAGACAGTCTAACAAAGGACCATGAAGATGAAGAGTCTGGAGCATCTCTCCTATGAAGAAAGGCTGCAAGAGCTGGTACTGTTCAGCCTGGAGAAGAAAAGTCTCAGGGGGGAATCTCATCAATGCGTACAAATACTTTTAGGGAGGATGCAAAGACACAGCTGGGCTCTTTCAGTGGTGCTCAGTGACAGGACAAGAGGCAGTGGGCACAAGGTGAAACACAGGAGCTTCCCTCTGAACAAGAGGAAACACTTTTTCACTGGGAGGGTAACTGAGAACTAGCACAGTTTTCCCAGAGAGGTTGTGGAGTCTCTTTGAATATTGAAAATGAAAATGCTTTGCCAAAGAATTAATTTCATTAATATGTTTTGTTTCCCAGTTAAAAAAAAATCTTCAGAGATCATAAATACACCTATAAAATGCACATAAAATACTTGTTGATAAGAAAGATATAGGTTTGGTGGATATTTTCTAAATTTGAAAGAAAAAATCCTTTTTTTTTTTTTTTTTTAGTTTGCTTGCTAGCTATCATTTTTACTATTCAGCTGGCTGACTTACTCTTCCTTATATAGTACTGCTCTGATCAAAATTGCCTCCAAGAATTTGAAGTTCTTCAGTTTATGTGAAAGAAAAAGAGGTTTTTTTAACAAAAAATACTAAAGAAATGATTCACAGTGGACTTGCACAATGGATCCACTTGCCAATCTTGACACTTTCCAAAATACTAAAAAAAAATTTAAAAAAAATATATGACTAGTTCATCAGCTTTATATTTTTCTGTTTGAAAAAAACTCGATAGCACAGATTCACCTGTTTGTTTCTGATTATCATGGCCTGTGTATCTATTTTGTGAGTAAAGCAAGACAACTTTACAGCTTCACTTGCTTCCTTTAGCTTTTCTGTATATTATGTTCATAACAGTAAAAATAAGATATATATAAAAAAGGAAGACATTACCCAAGGACTTCTGAGAATCCAGGACAGATTAAAAAGTCTCCTGAAGCCCACTGTACTCCACTGAAGTTTCCAGCGTTTACAGCCATGTCAACAATTGTGTTAGCAGTGCTGAAATGTATGACTTGAGTTGTCTACCAGCAATAAATGAAATTATTTGTTTGTAATTACACTTTAGCATGATCTAAACATATTGCTGAGAAATGCTGTGAAACTCAAATTCTAGTATGCTGTTATACAATGTCTGCAGATGGCAAATCGTGTGTGTTCTTCTAGCAAGGACACTAGACTTTCTAGAGATTCACTGCAGATGAATATGATAAAATGGTACTCAAGCTTGTCATAGTGTGCCCAGTATGTCCCTAATTGGTCATAAGCACGCTTTATGATCCTGTTAAATGATGTCATAATCTCAAGAAGCATAGACTTCCATCTTCACATTCCAAAGGAATAAGAATTTAGAAACAAGCAAAGAACTGAACCCATGTTCAACATATGGTGTAAACTTAGCTTTGCTTTTTCCACCTAGTCTGTTAATACATTAAGCAACAAAAAAATGTAATGAAGGTGGGTACAAAAATACACAATTTTTTCCATCATTTTATTGTATGAAAGAGCTATTCTCTTAGGACTTCGTTGATTATACTTCGTAACTTCTCTAATCTTGTTCCTTCTCTGAATAGATTAGCTAATGAAGTCTAGTTGCACAAAAATCAGATTTTGCTTAATTGCAGAAATAGCACTCACATAATTTCTAAAATTACAGAATTTTTTAAGAATAAATATATTTTTATTTCTTCGATGATGATAAATCATTCTTGCCACTGACAAGCTATAGATAACAAAGGGAAAGTATCATCAGATGTTAACACTTCATATAAAATATGGAAGTACTTCTAGCTTCTCAACCTAAAAATAAGCTGAAATTACTCATATACTGTATGTGAACAAAATTACTTCTAATCAAAATGAACTGCCCACGTAAAGAACTCAAATCAACAATACAAAAAATGGAACTAAAAATAATGACGACAGCTATCGTATTTCTCTATAAAGCACAGATACTTAGAATAGTAAACAGCTAAATATAAACATGCCTTCAGAAAGACACAGTTGGAATCTAACTTTCCTATCCAGACAATCTGGATTTTATCACTGGAAGTTTGCCTCACTCGGCAAAAACTTTTATCTGAAAATCTTTGATTTTCTCATATTCTAAGTAAATGTTTCATGTTAGTAATGCTTAAACATTTCATTTTGATATTGTGAGATGTGACTTTTGCTTTTTTACTTTTAGTGTTATGACTACTAATATTGAAAGTAATCCTTAAGTTGTGAAACAAGACCAAGAATATTTGGAGTTGACCAATTTTTTTTTTTTTTCAGGAGGAAAGTTCCACGTTTTGTTCTTATATTTCGAATTTGGTCAAGTAAGGCGTGAAGTATTTTGTTTCTGTTCAACATAAATTTTAGTTTTACTCATTAAATAATACTCATTAAAGTATTATTTCTTCAGATGTAATACAAAATTCTTAAATGTAGCCTTCAATAAAACCAATAGCAAAAGTTACAAAAACTGCAATGGAGCAAGCATTACACCAGTTATATGCAGATATATAGTGTATGGATACAAAACCTTTCATGAGTGTACAGGCTTGGGGGGGGTTATAAGTAAATATATGTAAATATATGTGTATATGTATATATATGTGTAAATATATGTATGTATACATACAATATGTACTTTTTTTATACTTTTAACCTGTGCACATTATGTATACATGTGTACCCACACAAGTAAGTAGTTTCCCAAACCAAAATAAAACTCAAGAAATAGAAAAACTTTCTACATTTAAAGGACTCATATATTAGGAAGAGGGAGGGAAAACAAAAACAGAAACAAAACCAAAAACAAAGTACTATCCCTAATCCAGAGCAAAGATTAAAATCAATCAGAAAAGGAAAGGAAAAAAATAAGAAAAAAAGAAAAAAAATCTACTATCTTCTCAAAAGCTGATATTTTAAAAAAAGGTTTAGTCCTGAGCAAGCCAGAATGAATTACTAGTTTGACAAGGACCACCCTGGAAGACTCTGGTGAACTCCTCTTTAGTCGCAGGGATGGAGAGTTTGACTGAGCAGGACCCCCAAGGCAGTTGGTGGCATGAGCAGCACACAGGCTCGCTGCCTCTTTGCCAAGCCAGCAGCCTAAACGCCATCACAGGGCTTCCCTCCAGCTTCCTTTACTCAAAGTGGGTTTTGACTGTGTGACTCCCTGCCTTGGAGGCTTACCTTCACTTTGCTTTTTCCCTGCATGCAGAAAGTGAAAGTGACAAGACTATTCCAGGAGGGCAGCCAAGAAGATGTCAGTGCATTTTTCCTAGCTGGGCATAAAAGTGATAGTAATAATATGATTATTTTTGCATCTCTGAAATTTTCTCATGGACATTTCTTTCGTAAAAAGGCATTTTCTGTTTTAGAAAACACGTTAGTGTAAAAATTCTTAAAATTAAATTAAATATTTTAGTTTCTGAAGTAGAAAGACATTCTGTTGTTCTGCACATTAAATATTTAAGAAATTACTGCAAGTCCTTGTGTTTTGAAGAACTCAGACCTCACCCAGATGGATTTATTTTAAAAGAGGAAATAATTGCCATTATCTGCAGTCCTCATTATAGCAGGGAACAAAATTTCATAATGGAAATACAAATATAAAATTGTTACCACAAACATTTTAGAATGCAGTTTTGTAACGCTTCCAGCACCCCAGTCTTGCCTGAAAACAACCTTCTGTGTTGGCCAAGACATCTCACATAGGGGGATCATAGCTTTGACAGTTTAACCCTTTGGTTCACTTTGAATTCTGTAGACAGAAGCTATTCCCTGAGAAAGAAAGCACAACTAACCTGCTTATTTTTCAGGCTTACATAAAGGCAGTGTGAAAACAGGTGGAAAATGGGCCTTTGTGCTTGTCAGGATATAAACGTATCTGAACATACCAGTTAGTTCCCTTTGAGTGGTGGTTTTTCATCTTCTTTTCCCTCACCATTTCACTGAGTTCAGAAACTCGCTTCTCTTATGCTTTTTTTGAACTTAAACTGGTGGTAATTTATCAGTCTTTTCTTTATTGTATAGCTATATTTGAAGCACACCTCAGCTGACTGCTCAAGGTCATTTCAAGCAACATATTCTACACTGAGTAATTTGGAAAGAATTACATATAGTTTCAGTATTCCTTAATATTAGTTTTATTTGCCTTAACCATTATTTCTTATTAAATTTTAATTTTCTGCAGCCAATTACCAGTACATTGAAAACAGAAATGACATTTCAGGACTATGGAATTTGTCTTTATTCCGTGTGCTCTACATATCCTCATTGTATTTAACCATCCTGCGTGTACTAAGCATTAACCTATCCAACAGTGTTTATGCATTTATAAGATATTTCTTTGTATTTCTGTTCTGTTTTCTTGCAATATTTTGTAGAACTACAGTTTGATTGACTTGCAATCTTTTAATTCTAATGATAAATGTGTTGCTTTTGAAGACCTTCTGCTCTGTGTCTGTTTTAATTGACTTTTCTATACCCTTTCCTTTTTATGTGTATTTTGCAACGCAATGCCCCTTTGCTAACATACACAGTGATATTCACTATAAATACTACATTTTAATCACATTTCTACTTATTAGCCATTCCAGGAAATAAGTTTTCTTGTGGTACACATATCAGTTAATGATGTTTAGAATAATCACTTGCTCATTTTCATAAAGCTTCCAGCTTCCATTATTAGCTCAGATTTACTTTATCAAAGGGTTTTTGTCTGGGCATTGGGTAGGCTGAGATCGTAACCTTCATACAAATACATTCTCCAAAACCGTCATTCTGATTGTACATCAGAACAAATAATAAAAATATTCTGAATTCTGTACATCAGAGCAAATCATTTTGATTGTACATCAGAACAAATAATAAAAATATTCTGAATTCTGTACATCAGAACAAATAATAAAAATATTCTGAAACTTTCTCTTTTCTTTTATGAAGCTGAAAAATAATTTTCTGGTCAGCACTAGAAAATAATAAAATTCTCAGATCCCTTACTTAGTTTGTCAATCATGGAACAGAGTGAAAAACTACTTAGGTCACTATGGATTATTTCAGGAAAAGCTACCAAGAAACACAGAGAAATGAAAAAAAAACTAAACCCAAACAGTTCTGCCAGTGTTTCCATGTGCAGACAAAGAAAAAAACAAACATTTGAGTGGAAATTTATTTATAATTAAGTATATA
>NW_009914608.1:0-302 GCF_000696875.1 Nestor notabilis
GAAGAGCAACCCCAGACACGCTGCCAGGGTTAGACCAAACCCAAAGCAAGGCCTGGTCCTGCCGGGGCTGCGTGTGTGTGTGTCCCTGAGGTGCTCAGAGACCCACAATGAGGGGACGAGCAGGTCCCCATGGTCCTGAGCACCCCCCAGCACCAACTTGCTGCTCCCTGGAGTGCGAGTAGTGTGAATCCAGCATCCCACCGGCGGCAAAGATGATGAATTTGGGCAGCGCATGGACCACATCCCCAAGCACAGGGCATCTCCTTGTGTCAGAATCCAAGGGGATTCATCACCAACCACCC
>NW_009914608.1:563-1018 GCF_000696875.1 Nestor notabilis
CGGGGCAAAACAGCCTTGAGCGGAGCCCTTGGCCGCTGTGCAGGGACCAAGCATCCACCAGGATGGGGAGAGCTGAGGGGGAAGGAGCAACCCCCCAGGATGTTGCAGGAAGGGGCTGCAGAGCCCTGAGCCGTGGGGTGAAGGTCCCAGCATCCTGCAGAGCCACAGGTTGCAGCAAGAGGTGTCCCAGCCCCCCAGTTCCCACAGCAGAGGGGTCCCACAGTTCAGGTTCCAAAGGGCAAGAAGGAAAAGTGAGAGGAGCAGGGGTGAGGGGGGTGATGTTTCCGTGCCCCTCACGAGGAGCAGGTTTTGCTGAGTGGTCTGGGAAGCATTTTCCAGTGCTCAAGGCCAAGAGCTATAAATACTCCTGCACTGTACTTGCATAGTGCAGCTCCTGCCCGGCAGCGCTGCCCATGGCACGGGGCCATCCTGGCCCAGCAGACCCCAGCGAGCCC
>NW_009914608.1:1216-1463 GCF_000696875.1 Nestor notabilis
GTCCCTTCGCTGGCAGGAGACCCAGACGCTCTGTGCTCCCCGCGCCCTTAGGAGAAAAACCTGGAAGCGTTTGGGAGCGTTCTTGCTGGGAAGATTCCCCTCCGCTGGGAGCGGTGCCCACTGGCGCTGGGTTCCCCGCCTGGCCCCGTCATGCTGTGACGTGCTTTCCCAGAAGGGTGCTCCCCCCTCCAGCCCTGGGCTTAAGCACCCCCTTGTGCGGCCGGAGCGGATGCCCAGGGTCTGACAC
>NW_009914608.1:1497-7036 GCF_000696875.1 Nestor notabilis
TTCGGCTCGGCACAGAATGGCTCCGTTGTGCCGGGCGCATGTCGGAGCTGGGAGCTGGTCACAGGGCTCCCTCGGACCCATCCTGCACCCGGGGGTTGCAGCGCTGCGGTTCGTGTCCCTCTTTGATGTCCCCAAGAAGAGCCACGAGGCGACGCAGCACCGCGAGTGGCGGATCCGAGCACGGGGCGCCCCAAACAGGGATGCAAACGAATTCCCTGCGTGGCTGGTTCATCCTCTTCCAGGGAACGTCGCTCAGTGCAGGGCTGGGAATGCCAAATACAGATCAGATTTGAATAAAGGTTGCATGAGCACCAGTTCCTGCAGGCAAAGCCGGGGCTGAGCGCCTGGCCCACTGCGGGAGCACATGCTCCAGCACAGCTCAGCAAACAACAGCAACAGGAAAGAAGGATCAAGGGAGGGGAAATCACATTCCAGTGGCAGCAGTTTACAGGGATGTGGAGCACAGGAACGCTGTTAAAAACCAAATCCCAACTCAGTGATGCAGGTGAAGGAGCCTCCTTGCCCTTCCTGCATGGCAGCAGCCATTCCCAGCTGACACAACATGGGGCTAATCCCAACCCTCCTTGGGAATGGCTCAGACGCTGCAGCTGTGTCCAGTTGGACCCAATGGGTCTGTGCCAAGCTCTTGGGATGGAGGAGAGTGTGTCTGTCCTCTGCTATCCAGACAGAGCAGGAGGGCTCCGAGCACAAGGGTCCGATCCTGCTGGGGAGCAGCATTGGCCACACAACGCAGTTAATCCCAGTGCAGTGTGGGACTTACAGGGTGGAGCTGGGCACCCACAGGATGACGAAGTACAGGGAGGAGCATGGGAGCAGGAGCACTCCCAGCAGCCACATGAGCTGCACAGCACCGGGCAATGGGGAACAGGGGGAAAGCAGCAGACAAGTCATCCAGGCACCACCTGGGTTTGAAGAATTTATTATTTCAACAAAAATTCCCCAACAAAAAGTGGTACAAAAAGAACAGAGACGAGAGTGGTCGTTACAAAAGAGTTCACAGATAGAAAAGAACCATCTGAGCAACCCCAGGGCGCAGAGCGCGGCCCCAGCACGGGGCCAAGGTGCGCTTGGCTTTGGTTGTACGCAGGCAACAAGCGGCCCTGCGGGCAGGATCGGCTCAGTGAGGGAATGCAAAGGTCCTCAGCACCCAAACTCTGCTCAGGTCCTGCTGTTACAACACCCAGCTCCCTGGTTCCCACACCAGAGAGAACTGGTTGCTGCTGTGGCCTCACCGCTCCGGGGCCACTGACCCCTCTGTGGGCGCAGGATCAAGCCCGTCCTGAGAAGGACTCCTGGCCCTGAAGGACTCATTTCTACTCCACATCTCCCCATCAGCATCTGTGGCTGCCACCAGCCTCAGACCTGGCTTCCTTCTCTCCGGCCACCAGGGAGATGCCACCCCCATGGCAGTACCGCAGTTTGGGGCTTGTCGGGTTCAGCCCCATCACAGAGGAGGCATCAGCACGTTGTGCAGGTCTGGTGCTGACACACAGGAACCAGCTTTCCTGTTCTTGGCAAACAGAACCAAAACACTGCCATAGATGATATCAACGTGTCCCTCAAGTCCTCTGCACTGCTAACAGCCCATGGAAGCCTTTACAGTTTCAGTGGGTTATCCAAGACCATTCCCCCTGCAGGCACCGCCAGGCTCATGGCAGAGATTATCAGCAGCAGATGAAGTCTCTGCTTCATTTGGCCAGAAAAAGGCCTTCTACTTTCTTAGGGAACTGCAGCCCTGGTGAGCTACTGCAGGAGAAGGGCTTCACCTGCATCACCACGGGACAAACCCAAGCCACACCAAAATACTCTCTAGTGATCCTGAGAAATACCTCCAAGCTCCTGTTTTCCATGACAGTTGTCAGAGCGCGGCCACCACAGGCAAGGGGAGACCAGTCCTGGCTCATGCTGAACATCCCCCAAATTCTGGGGTGGTTACTAACCCTCCGTGTCCTGCCCAACCCCACATGCAACTGCTCCACACCGGAGTCCCACGTGTTCTCCTACCATGCACGAGTCCACGACACCACCTTGGTGTTGGTCTGTAGGACAGTCACAAGAAGAGAGCTGAGGGCAGCAGTGGAGCCAGGGCCTCAGCACTGCAGGAGCTCTGGTCTCACAGCCACTGTGTCTCCATTTCCAGACCCAAGTGCTGTGAGGGTGAAAGCTTCATCCCAAGGGATCACTAACACTGTCAACTGCATCTGATGCGCTTCTCTCAACAGGTCATGCAGCGCGGGCGGATGTTGTCTGAAGTGGGGTTTGGATCAATCTGCAAAGCCAAGCGTGGAGTCAAAAACCTCAGCACTGGGCACATTCCAGCCGCCTCCACCAGCCCGCCCAGCCCAGAGGGATTTGTTACCTCTGAATACAGTGGAGGTGGTCGGAAGCGAAACTCCTGGATGTAGGCAAAGAAGGGACCTTCCAGGATGCCATCAAGTTCACTGCGGCACGGCGGAGCCAGGCTCTGCTCGGCCTCGGGGCTGGACACGACTGCAGAGTATTCAGGAGGAGCTGGAGAGAGAAAAGACCATCAGGGAACAGGAGACACGCAGGTAAAAGGCCTTCAAATCCCCTATTTCCCAAATCCTCCAAGTTCCCTGGGGAAGGAACCCAGGAGATGCAGCACCACAACCAAAACCAGCAAAAGCTGCTTCTGGAGCAAGAGCCACGGTGAGAACTTGCTCTGACCTCACTGTCCAGAGCGGTTGGATCAGGGGGGTTGGCAGCACCCAGACAGATGCTGGGGACAGGGAGATGCTCACCCTCCGGCTGCTCGGGGATGGTGCTCAGCCAGTCCAGGTTCACACTGTACTGGCTGCTGACACTGGACGTGCGGCTCCCAAATGGATGCAGTGGGATGGTTCCGATGACAAGAGGCAGTTCAAGGAGCAGCTTGGACGTCCCAGGAATATCCACACAAACCTGCAGAGACAGGAGGCAGCAGGGCAGCTGAAGGGGCAGGTATCTCCCCAGAGCACTGGCTTGAGCTGCCTAGGAGGGAATTCCTGCAGTGGGATGCAAAGGGAGACGCAATGGCTCCTGCACAAGCCCTTGTGCTGTGCATGAGGGCCAGCAGGGAGAACCTGAGACCTCACACGAATCACCAGCCCCAAAATCTCTACATCGGCCCAAACTGGACACAATGAGCCCAGCTCTGGTGGGAAGGAGAACACCCAGCACTGAGCTGAGCCTCCTGCAATGCTCCTCACAAGGCTCCTCACCTTCAGGGAGTATTCCACCTGGATGATGCGGCACTGCAGGATGGACGGCCCCACTGGTGGGATCTTCAGCGCCCGCCCATGCCAGACTTCCCGCTTCCCCGCCGCGATGGAATCACCCACGATGCTGGTCACCACCGACTTCTTCTGCTTCTTGGTGCCCCGGGCGATGAAGGTCTGAGTCTGGATGATGGCTGCCTTGGGCACCACCACTCGGTTTGTGCAGTTGTCGATCTCAGCAAAGATAGGGATGACCTCACCTACCAAAACAGACACGCACGTTGGAGGAGGGGAGACAGAGCCCGATCCTGCCCCAAGGAATTCCTCTACAGGATCACCAAGGGCTTGGGCGTGGGCCTAACAACCCAGCCCTGCAGGCACGAGGTTGAATCCAGCAGGAGTGTGCCCTGAGCAGGCTGCCCGCATCAGGAGCACACACTAAAGCTCTCTCACCAATTCCATGCCAGAAATCAAGAGCCCAGCTCACACGGCCCCCAAATCCCCCCCCACCAGGGCCCGCAGAGGTTCAAAGGCACCAGCACATCATCTCACCTGGGGTGTAGCCTTTTCGGTCAATCTTGGCAGTCACAGAAACCTGGCCACGATTGCAGTACCAGGCACGAGCAAGTTTCTCCTTAGCACCTGCTTGGGGAGCCTGGCATGCCAGAAATCAAGAGCCCAGCTCACACGGCCCCCAAATCCCCCCCCACCAGGGCCCGCAGAGGTTCAAAGGCACCAGCACATCATCTCACCTGGGGTGTAGCCTTTTCGGTCAATCTTGGCAGTCACAGAAACCTGGCCACGATTGCAGTACCAGGCACGAGCAAGTTTCTCCTTAGCACCTGCTTGGGGAGCCTGGAGAAACGGGAATTATGGAAGCTATTTAGTAACAGAGGACGAAACTCAAAGCAAGCACCTCCCTGGCACTGAGAACCTGCCAGGGAGCATCAGCAGCTTCTTCGGTATCTGATGCAAGATGCTGTCGCAAGCCATTAGTTCCCAAAACCTGAGACACAAGCAATCTCTGCCCAGTCCAGGTAACACTGGAGGGCACAAGTTCCAGGGGGGAACATATTCCCTTTGGAAATCAGGCCTGGATTGTAATTTTGGAAGGGAAGCAGACACCTTCCCCATGAAGTTGTGGCTGCTGCTGCCCCGAAGTGGAGCAGGGGGAGCTCACCAGCAGCACAGGAGTGTTGATGTCGATGGGTTCAATCACAGTGAACTCCTTCTTCACTTTCTTCACTGTTGACCAGGGTCTGTGCAGCTTGGCTTTCACCCAGTAGCGCACGCTGCCGTGTTTCCCCTCGAAGGAGGTCGCCAGGGTCCTGGGGACAAGCAATGAGCCTTTTAGAAAGGTTCTGCTGAAAGAATCTCATTTCCGAGGTGCCCTGTCCCCCCTCCCAGGACCTGTGTCAGGCATCAAGTGGTTTCTCTCCCCCTTTGCATGAAGGTAACCAAAAATACCCAAACTTACTCGGGGAGCTGGAAGGTGAAGGGGAACTCATGCCTTCCTGCCTGCAGGACGGTGGCTTCACCATTGTCTGTGGGCAAAACAGATTGAAGATGATTATCTCCCTCCTGCAGAACTTCCTCCCTGGCCAAAGCGGAGGCAGAGATGTGCAGGACACAGCAGAAGAGCAGCACGATGGCACAGGAGTGTTTCTGCCCGGGTTAAAGCGCAGCAGCAGTGACACAGCTGTGACAGGAGAGGGGGGCACGTCCCACGGGTGATGGGCACTGTCTGCTCTGCACGCACGCGTCTCCAGGCACGCACAACCCAGAGGCACCTTCTTGGAGAACCCTGGGTGGGTTCTGCTTCATCCTGCACCCACCCTGCACCGTGGCTTGGGAGTGAGAGCCCAGATACCGGGCAAAGCCAGGAGCAGCTCTGGGAAAGGTGGTCAGCCACCCCCCGTGTCCCCCAGGGGTAGCAGCCCTGTCCTGCCTGTGTTGCACAGAGAAGCTGGGGCTGGAGGGAACCTCTTGGGGTCATCTAGTCCCATCCCCTGCTTGAAGCAAGCTCCTGAACCTCTGCAGAACTTTCCCAACACCGCTTCCCTACCGAAGAGCACCTACAGCAAAAGGGGAGCCTTGTTGGGGGCCCAGCCCCTAACCGGGGTGCTCTGCCCAACAGCAGGGTCCAACCGCACACCTCAGCCTCCCAGGGTGCTCTCAGCATTTGAGGTGCCTTCAGGGGACCTATGCACCCAGTCCCCAGAGCACCAAGACCCCATGGCACCCATATTTCAGCTGGTTGGGGTGTCTGCAGCACCCAGGGTGTCTCAGGCTGCCCCATG
>NW_009914609.1:0-221 GCF_000696875.1 Nestor notabilis
CCCGCCGCAAACGCTTCCACACACATAGCGTGCAAGCACACATCTGTTTCTGTAAATTGTCTGACTTTTGCAATTTTCCCCTCCCCGGGGACGTTCACACTTCCTTCCCCATCTGGATTTAATGCAAAAGTAATCCCAGTGGCTTTGCTAAGACCGTGCAGGAGGCTGCGGTGGTTTTCTCCGTGAGATCACATCCAGCCCGAGGCTACTCCATGGCTTTC
>NW_009914609.1:395-25062 GCF_000696875.1 Nestor notabilis
CCGGCCCCGGCCCGCGGCTTCCCCTTCCCTGCCCTCAGCACGCCCAGTGCCGCCATGGCGGTGGCACCGCGCAGCAGGACGCCGCAGCTCAGGGCAGCTTAACAACAGCAACGTTAACACGCAGCACACAGCTCCCGGGCACCCTCCAGCCCCACCGCGCTGCCCTGCCGCGGGGCTCCCTCCTCAGCGAAGACATGCCGGCACAAAGCGGGCCTCCTGCCCAGCACAGCCAGCAGCCATCGGGAAAAACAGCAAGGCGAAGGCAGCAGTGCTCTTGATTTTGAACGTGTTTTCCCCACTTCCTCCCGGTTTGAAGATGGGGGTAGTCACACCACGCACCTCGGGCTCCCTGCTTCACCAGCCAGCTGCTCATTTCTACTCCATGAACATGGAAATGTTTCCCCAGAAGGAGGCTCAGAACAGGAGCCGCACACAGATGACCTGAATTGCTCCCAGAGCACTGAATGGGGAAATTCCCCCCGACAGCCAGGGTACATAGTCCCTCCAGGGATGTTCTGTTCTCTCTGCAATGTATCAAAATAGAAACTTTACATTTCTATCTTGATAAACACCAAAAAGCTGAAACTTCTGATCACCTATGGCTCGCCTGTATGGCACTGAAAGAGAGTAAAAGGGGATAATGTGGAAAGGCAAGAGGGACACACAAGTAAGGAAGATTATTTTTACCCTGACTTAGAGGTGGGAATCCAAGGCAATGCCTTGTGAGTTAGCCGACAGGGCGAACGCTCTCACACATTGCTCCCATTGCATGGCTTGACAGAGCTGCCATTCCTCCATTTACAGGCCAAATCGATTAAATCTGTGGCACACGCAGAGGATTTCCATTGCTTGCTCTCCTGCCCAGTGTGCACAACCAGCCATAGGTGTGTAAGAAGGAGGAGGGTCCTGTTCCTCAGGATAGCACAAAACCAATAATGATCCATACAGCTGCTTACCAAGCTTGTAGAAAGAGCAACTGTCATAGCAGCACTGCCACAGTGCAGTGTCCAACTGCCCAAAGCAAGCTACAGGTGCCACAACCTGATCACACAGAGGAAATGCATCACCATTTACTATTTATACTATTATTTTAGTGCTCCCTAGGTCATGTAAGATGTCTCCTGAGCCATATGATAAAACATTCCCTACTCACAAGGAGTACACAAATTTAGTTTTAGATGCAGCATCATGACAAAGGACACAAACCAGCTTAGGATAAGAGGGAGAAAAGCAAGATGGTGGCTTTTATCCTGTGCTCCCCCTTAGCCCTTTCTGTTTCCATGGCTTGAGTTAAAGATCACACAAAATGACAGCACAGGGGGCTCAGGCCATGGGGAACTCTGGTGGCACTAGGGATACATGGCTGCTTTTTCAAACCATGAAGTGGCAGGGATCGTCTATATGTTCATCATGGAATGGATGCCAAAAGCCCCAATTTTTTGCCAAAAAAGCTACCAAACCTGCAAGTCCTCCCATCCCACCCCCAAAGTCTGCAACACGGTTTTTGTCTCTATCATGACAAAGATTGGTAGCATTTTTAAAAATACGAAAGCTACGTAAAGCTAAGAGAAAACCCAAAACCCAAACATGGTACAAAAACAAGTCACTCACAGGATGTTGAGCTGTACCAGAGCAAGACTTCTGAATGGTGCATCCCAGCAACAGTCAGCTTTGAGAGGCTGGTTTGGATGTACCAGCTCTGCTGGAGCTGATGGAATAGGCTGCCCTAGCGGTAGTGCCCCATCCCTGAGAGGTACCTTACTACGTGGTCCGGCAGTGCCTCAGGGTCTCCCAGATACCTCTGCACTGCCCACCCACCATGCCACACCTTCCCCTATCAGCTTTTGCAGATCCCTTCTGGTGCTTGCCATCCTCTCCATCCACTGGCATGCCCCTCCTCCATGCCACCATCCATCCTCCGGCATAAAGCCCCTCATGGAGTAACAAGCCTTTCTTCTTCATCACAGCACTTCCTTGGTACTGGTGTGGATCCAGTAGCCAGCCCTCCCCACAGCTCTTTCAGGGCTGCGCCTGCACCTGGCAATGTGCCCCCTCAGACGTGTCCCATCCACATGCCTCCATAGATCTTCCCCACAATGTTCTTACAGCCTACAGGGTATGTCTGTGCCCCCAGGTTTCCTCACCATCTCCACTGGGAGAGACAGGCTGCAGACCTCACTGAGCTCTCCAGCACTCAGGGACACAGGGCAGACGAGCCCGAAGGTAGTAAAGTCTTGTGGATTCTCCAAAGCTCCTAAATGTCACTCAGGACAAACACAGGCCCTGTTTATGGGAAAAGCTCTCTGAGCTAATCCTCAAAAGATGGCACCTTCCAAATGCGTGTAGAAGCCACTCAAGCTGTTGGAAGAAGGGAACTTTATCTCCTGACCTATCCTGCAGAATGAATGATGGCAACTACTGAGAAGCCATTGCTAGCCCAGCCAGGCCCCGTAACGCACAAAGTCAAGCAACATCAAGAGTGTCTTTTCCCATGAGGGTTTCAAGAAGACACTATGCCACCAGCAACACCCACAGTGGGACAGGACTCCACCAAACAGCATGTCTTTGTGTCAGTCTCCAAACAGGCTGATTCATCCAAGCATCCACACAGCTAACCTACAAAAAGCAAACCAGGTTAGCTAAAGGAGAAACTCCACATTATCTTCTTCAAATCGGAGTGCAAAATGAGCTTGTCTTCCCCCTCTTCAGCACAGAGCAGTAAGTAGATTTTGAAAACAAACTCTACCACACCCATCTGTAAAGAAGAAAAAAGAAGTCACCAGAACAATACTCCGAATACAGTATTCTCCCTCCAAGGAAGAAACGAACAGCACGTGATGTGTAATAACATCCTTTAGTACATGTCATACAGAGAAACAACAGCTCCAGTACTGGCACCGTAAAAGCTGCTGCCACCATCACTCAATGCCATTGGCAAGGGCACCACCTATTGTCGAGCTACCCGATTCATTCCACCAACAGACACAATGTTTAATTATAGTTTAACGATCTGGGCTGAAATTTTCTGTTTGCCTCAGGCAGTATTTTTATGTTACCCACTTAAATTTTCAGCCTTAGAGTTCAAATCATTTCCCTAAGTAATGACAGACTAAAATACTCCATTTCCCACTTTTAAATAGGGAGAAGGACTCTCAGAAATCCACAGAGTGCTGGAGCAAGCTCCCAGCTGCAAGCAGAGAGGAGCTCAGAGCTAGCCCAGCACACAGGGGAAATAAGGTCATGGACTGCAACAGCAGCTGGTGACTCAGGGTGGGCGGTGTTAGCAAGGACAGGAGTAAAGCTGGGTCTCCACGATGAACTGCTGTCTTGGCTCCAGAAAGAAAGCAAGTCCAGTAGCAGTACCTCCATTTTAAAACATGACAATTTGAGAGACTGATCCCCAAGGTGGACCTTGAGCCACACTGACAGACCAAGGAGTCCTAAGGAGTAAGTAAGGAGCACACAACCAACCATGCTTTTGCCAGTTCTGTGGTCTAGTAGCTGTGGCTCAGAATCAGCCACCTCAGATTTAAGCCAGCATCTACTAAACTTTCATGTGTTCCCCAAACCTGTTTTCCCTGCTCTCTTGAACAGCTTATTACTTAGGGCTTTGCTGTGCAAATGCGGAAGCCTGGCTTGCCTCTGCAGCCTAGCCAAGCTACAAGGCAGTGAAGTCATAGGAGTTAACTCGTGTCAAAGCCAGTCGTCCTCAACCTGAGCTAACAAAAATAGGCTGGACTCCAACCAACACTTTGCTCTCATGTGTCTTTCCACACACTTCCAGGAACATGACACACAAAGCGCTCATTTGATCTGCACAGAGCAGGCTTGGGAAAAGCCAGGCTTACTAGCTCCGAATCCACAATGATAAAGCAATGATGCTTCCTCATGAGCTGACCTATCACTGCCCCCGACCCATGGGGTCTTGCTAAATGAGGTCTAACCAGCACACTTCCCTCCCGCAAACTCTCCTCTTGACAGTGGCCATAGCTGCCCCTCCCCTTGACATATGCCACTCCCTCACTCTCCCACAAGATAAGCTAGACATGAACAGCATCTCTTCAGCATCTTCAGGCCAAAAAAATCTGAAACCATGACCCTCATTTTCAGTAATGTGAGCATTCAGCGCCCACTCACAACACTTAAAATCAGGCCACAAATCTGTTCCTCTTTACGCCCGCAGATGGTTGCTTCATCTCCCTACAGATGGTAAACTGAAGTCAAGGCAAGTGGCTTTCATGCAGAACTCCAAGACTACTATTTGACAAAATTTGTTACAAGCTGAGATGTAGTCTTTCAAGGAAAGACAGAAGGCTATACTTGTGGCAAAAATCCTTTATTAAACTACATTTTTAAATCCTTTTCACATTAGAAATTCTAAATGCAAATTACAAAACTGTATTTCAGTAAAAAATGAAAGTTACAGTTAACAGCAAAATTACAACTTTATACAGATAAAAAAAGCATTTTTTTATTTTAATTTAAAAATAGACATTTGTATCTTCCAAGGTACTGGTCCTAACAGCTGGTAGCTGCAATACTAGGTCTTTTCACATGCATATTTGCATATAGTCATTTAATCCTCTGCAGAGTTTACTTAGGTGAAATAGCACTGGGGTTTGTGTGGGCCTTTTTAAGAGAACATGGTACTTGGGAACTGTGGTAAGTTGACAAACTCTTCTTTTGTTAGGGTGCTGATACTCTATCCTCTCCTTGGCTCCACTAAGAGCATGATATTGTTCTGGAAATGTGAATTACATTTGAAGACATAAGCATCAGTAACATACAGTCTATGTATAACTTCTTATATTACATTTATGATGATCCCTCTTTGCCATTATCAGCAACTAAATTATTTTCTTGTCTACCCACCACATTTTGTGGCAAGATTAAGTAACAATGTGGCTACTTTTCACCTCCTCAAGTAAAACCTTAAGAGTGCATGTTCTGCTAAGCCTACGAGATCTTCCATGACATTCCACATATTCACAACAGTAATGTTCCAGATGTTCTAGTTCTAGTGATGTTCTAGGTTTTGACTAGAGCATCTGGACATTATTTAAATAGGAATTCCCAAGTCACAATGGTTTCCAACAGCCACAAAAAAAACGCAGTTAAACTTTGCCTGAGGTGTCCTTCAACAGGCCTACAAAACCATTAAGTTTAAATAAATTGTACCACATATTTTTAAAAGCAAAAGTCATTAAAGTGTTGTCAAGGTATCTTGAAACATTTTTTTTAAATATCACTTTTGCCCTACTACTTTCACAATCAACAAATATATTTTTAAACACATTACTCAGGAGAACAACTTTCTTCACTGCACCTCTGGGTCTTTGTTTTTTAATTTACTGTAAGATTATTCATCAATGCTAGCACAATATTAAATTTTGTATATATGTCTATACAAAAAAGATAAATTTTCTAAGGAAAAATTGGGATAAAGGTTAAAATGTTTTTCAAAAAAGAACCCAAAAGTCACGTATTAAAAGCTACCAGTCATCACAACCACGTACTGTTGAAGAATAGGATAAAAAGTGGTACACAAAATAGGTATTTTAACAGTCGCACGTTATTTCAGAGTGCTGGTGGCAATACTGTTAAGTGCTATTTTAATTAAAAGTATAAGATGATACAGAATTTACACAATACCTCAGGATTCTCACTGATGTAATTGCAAAAGACATCAGAAAGGCTAAAAGTTCTAAAACGTAACCTACTTTGAAATACCATCTTGAAACAATTATATTTGATGTAATTCAACCACTATACATTTTAAAACAGTCAAAGAAATACAAGAAGTCCAGTGGGTTTTTTTTCTGGACAGTTTGGCAAGTAGCTGAAGGCATGGAGATCCTTACTAATAAAAATCTACTTTCTTTCTCTCCGTGCACTCATCTTCTGCTCCATCTTGTATCCAGCTCAGCACAGCTGCTAAGCACATGCTCAAGATCATATGGAAGAAAAAGGGTAAGCTCATTATATTTTCTCCAAGTTGGAACTGCAATGCCTCACCCCGAGTTGCTGAAGCTGGTAAAGGCTCTGTCACTAACTTCAATACAGGCAAGATCAGTTCTGCCCATGTTAACGAATTTGAACCATCATCTTCCATTAAAGTTCAGGCTGTAATCAAACAACTTTTACCAGGTGAATAGTCAACCTATAAGCACATAGGGTATTCAGAGTACCTTAGTGAACCCCAACCTGTACGCAAAAGGACAATAAAGAGAGGGAGAGAGAAGCACTCTGCATTGCTCTTAAGCTATGTACTCCTCTGATGACTTTGAGAGACTGGAGAAAAACTTTCCTAGTAATGGGTGTAGCTGAGGTTTTGCCCTGAACATTTTTATGCATTTATCCAAACAGGAGTAAGAGATGAAAAAATAACATGGAAGTACAGTGAACCTCCTTTTCTGCAGAGTTCTAGCCCTCTTCCAGACTAAAAGTTTATACAATTTTTAGTCTTTAATCTCTTGTCCCCTTGATTGTGCATTTTTATCTTACAGTAGTGACTTTGGAAGAGGCTCAGGAAGTGGTGTCTTCAAGAATACCCCTGAGCACACTGGTTATGCATTTTCTGGGGAAGCAAGAGTCAAGCACAATCATCCATCATCCCCTTGATAAACCAGAAGCAGGTAAAAAGCTGTGTTTCTCATCTCCAGGGTACTTGTCAACAACTAGATTATGAGGTACAGATGGGCAAGACAACAATTTTTCCTGCTTGTCTGTTGAACTGCAATCTAAGCTGTCTTTGCCCATGTCAGGAAAGGTGTGAATATGCTGAGTGAATCAGACCCTCTCTCAAACCAAACAGATGTTTTGCCACTTCCCTGTTTACAAGCACATCGCTGTAGGGCTTGGGCACCCAACACCTCAACACACAACATTCTGAGCATACACTGGGACCTTTGCTGGGCAACTCAACCACCCGAGCCAAACAACAGGGACTCCACTTTAAAGACTTGCCCCAGAAAGCTGCATCTCCATTGGGTATAAACAGTAGCACCAACGAAAACATGTTCAGGAGCAGAATGAAGTTCCTTGGTCCAAAAGAAAGATCCTAAGTTCACTAAGGCAATTCCGGCATCTGCACCCTGGACTGCCTACAGTCTGAACTGTTGTCTCAAGACCAAGTGCCGAAGTGACATCTCAGTCCATTTAGGCACTGCCACAGAGGGTGGAGCACAGACTTCACTGCACAGGAGTTTGTGCAGTAAGAGAAACAGCCCTGCTAATGCTGTTTGTGGAGCAGACTTTTTTGTATTTCACCTACTGGTTACATGAGCAGCCCAGAGAAAAAGAAAAAGACGAAGGACATGATTCAGATGAACTAAGTACTTGCAAAAAATATTATGACTATTATCCCAGTAAAAGTCCATCTGATTAAATATTATTCAAGCTATTCTTCCACTTGAAATCACCATGAAAAGACAATTGTATCTGTTGAAGCATGACAAACTCATTTTTAAGTCTACATTGCATTCACTGTATATATATATTACAGTAAATACAGATATTCAGGAAACATCATATCTTGCAGTTTGTCAGCAACATATAGACACATTTTCAAGGGAAACCTATTTCTGTGCACAGCTTTTCTCACAGAAGTTCCTTGCTTATTACTACTCATGCACACAAATGGCAGAACTTGCACACATATATGGATTCAGACACAAATTCTGTGTGCATGCAGTTCCTGGATAAGAATTACTGCAAAAGTGGTTTAAAATTAACAAGCCCTCCCCTTAATCCTTAACCTATTAATATTGCTCCTAATACACAACTCGATACCTGTTCTGAAAAAGCCTTACAACAAAAATGTGAATGCCTTTCAACAGGCAAAGACATAAATACAAGTAGTAATGCATGCTAGAAGATATTTCTATTCAAAACATTTTTGATTGCTTACTGGAAACACTTGCCACAGTACTGATGTCTGTATTTAACTGGGGGGGGGGGGAGGGGTTTGGGTTTTTTTGTTGTTGTTTTGTTTTTTTAAACAGGTATTTCTAGATGCTGATGCAACACCACCACCAATGGGATAACTTCTGTATTCCCAGACTTTCCAGTTAGGCAATTACTACTGTAGTATTAGCAATCACTTTGATGTTAAAAATATATTTAAAATTTCTCACTGACACTTGTATTTTCTACAAGGAAATCACCGAATTTAATACACACAGAATGAAGACACGTCACTATTAGACACCTGTAAAGTGAATTGGTACTCAATTTGCTTCATTTAAAATGCCATAAAGGAAGAAATGCTTTTAACCCAGCAGATGTTGAGAAAAGTTAAGGGCATTTCCTGCATAAATACTGTAAAATTACAGTATTAGCTCTGTGTAAGTAGAGATTGAACTACAGTGTTGTATTTTTCCCTTTAATAGATGACAGTAAGTCTGCAAAATTACCAAACTCACAGCTGGTCTTAATGCACAGTCCTTTATATGCAACACCCATCAGTATCTGGAGAAGTTTAAAATGGAAAAAGGACAATAGAACTGGTCAACTCATCACAAAATAATCACTAAAAAAACATCAGGCTTTTGAATAAACCTGGAAAGATTTAGCACTCGGCTGTAACTGGATTTGAAATACCAGTAGTTGCCCAGTTCCCACCTCCCCTGTGCTCTTCTCAAGGGTTTAGCACAAAGTTCTGAATCACAAAATAACATCACACAAAGTACTATGTTTTAAATGCACAGAATCCACAGCAATTAAAATGTGTGAGGGTCAGACAACATATCCTGCATATACTGAGAAGACAGTTATATTTAAAAATTATACCTTCACTTCCCTGTAAAACATTATGTACTGCTCAGCAGAGTTCTCAATCTGCGTTTCTGAGACTTCAAATCCTGTGAGTGTCTTCTTTTTGCAGGTTCAAAAAAGGATCCGTTCCACACAAAAATTTTCTTGGAAACATACTGACAAAAACACTTGCTGTAAATTGAGACCATTTCTAATAAAATATCATCCCTTAAAACAGATTACAAAATACTATTGCAGTTGTTCAAAAAGTTTTTAGCTGTGATCTCACACCTCAGTTTCTATATTCCTCTTCTTGACAACCCTTCAATTCAGCATGACTTTCAGGCAGCCTGGTTTTATTTCTGTGAATCTGTAAACAAGAAAAGATGAAGCTTCAACATGAAAGCTACGTGCAATGCCACCTCCTTCAGCCCTCATCAAACATATGGGAAGTGGTAAGGTTTTCGGTCAAGTATACATGCAGGTGAGAGTCAGGAAATCAGCATCATGTCCTCTGGATGTGATAGTCAAGAAGGTTTTTACAGGGTCTGGAGAGGGGAAGAGCTGGAAACAAGCAGGAACTAAGGGGAAGATTTAAGGCAAAAAATATGCTGATATGCTGGCCAATATTCTTGGTTATATTAATTCTGCTCCTTTTCCTGCTCCCTTTTCATTCCCTCTTCCAAAACAAATTTTCTCCCTTGTCTTCCATACAAAGTAAGAAGGGAAGTCTTTGCTGTTTCTGAGTCCCACCATTACAGTCACCTTCACACATTCCTATAAAGAAAAAGCAGCAAACACACTGATGCAAACCCAGATGTGTTAAATTGCTGTCCCATGTAAGAAGCTAAGCATTAAAGCAGGTATTGGAGACCAATAAAAATCAGGATTAACAACTAAATGGAAATATGCAATTACACTATGTTAGATAAATTTAATTCACAGTGTTTTCATCTATCTCGGAGGAAAAGATATAACATTTCATAGGTGCCGTGTATAAAATGGCATTATGTCACACATTTGGACTGGATTACCAAATAGCAGACCTACTTTAACCTGAAACAGCAGACCTGCCTTGATCTATTTAGTAGTTTAACAGTATTCTAAAATTAACTTCAATTTTCAGTTAGTTAAATGTGGGTTAAAAAAAAAAAGTATCAGTAACACAAATCTTAACTCACCTGAAGTTGTGGCTTGTGAGGTATCTCATAGCTGCTGGTCTGATGCGAGCAACTCCTCCCTGACTATGGCTTCCTCTTCCCGTGATAACACAGAGATACGGTTTACCACCGGTCTGCTGGTACTCTGTTACAGCAGGGATTGTAACGGTTAAGATTTCCCTCAGCAGAGACTTGGCATTCAGTATGACCTTTCCATCCGTTCTGAAAACTCTCACTAGTGATTTAGAACCTCTCTTTCCCATCCTGGCTGTGCCTCTTGTACATAAACATAGCCATTTTCCCTCTCTTCTGAAAAAGATACTCTGAAAAAACAGAGTCAAACTTTTCAAATCTAGGTTGCCTGCAATATGCATGTTGTGATCATCGCAAAATCCTTCTAATTTCACAGCGCTTTACTGTTTCTATCATCTGATCCTCACTGGGAATTTATATCCTGGGATCTAAATTAAAATTGCAAAATTAAAAGGGGTGGGTGTAATTTAGTTACTTTTTAAGTGACACTTCTCCCTATTGTTTCATGTTTTATCTAAAAATAATGTGAGTAAAGAAATAACATTTTGCTGGATAATGGAAGGAGGAGGAAAATATAAATCTACACAGTTTTCAACATTTAAGTCACACTTATTTGGACTAACTTCTGGTATGCTGTGACACGTGGATCAATATATCAACATATTACATAACATTTATCAGGGCATCTAGCCCTGATAAGAAAAGAAACTGCTCTTCTCTCAGAGATCACAGCAATCTAGATTAACACTCTGAAAAAGAGTAAACCCACAAATTAAACTGGATTCTCACAACAAGCCAAGATTTGACAGCTCGAGATTACGAATTTATGTGACATGTCAACCGCCCTCTCTCTCTCTCTCTCTCTCTCTTACTTGGGTTTTACATTAGTCTACCATTAATTCTGCCAGCACTAAGTCCTCGGTATTGATCCCTTTCCCATGTATTCACACGGAAGTTTTTTTTCAGTTTAGGTGAATGGACTGAACAGAGAGCCCCTACCATTATTCCAGGACTCTTGATATAAGTGCAGCTCAAGAAATTTAGCTCTAAAAAGCACTAGGTTACAGCTTAAAGTATACAAGATCATTTTAGGAATAGCACTAGATAATGCAATTTAATTCTCTGATGTACACTGAAAGAAAATGATTATCCAAAGCCCTACTGAACAGTTCTGCTTCTGCTATGTGGAGTAGCTGTTTCCAAAGAATTGAGTTTGTGGAGTGGTACCTCGTGTAAGAAATATTTCTTATAAAAGCATTCCCAGTGTGCTTAAATTTATACAGTAAACTAATAATGCTGAAAATTTATCTCTCTACAGCAAGAACACTCATGAAGTACTTGAACACTCAACTGGGAGAAAAAGCAAGCCCTCAAGCAAAACTGCACAAAATGGCATTTATAAAGGGAGCAGCAGTATTCTGATCTCAAGAGATCCTGCTGGGAAACTGGTATGGAAGTTACCGAAAGATAGCTAAGATCACACACTTTCATGAAAAAGCTGAAGACAATGTAATCACTGTGGTTAGAATTCCAACATAATGATTTTTCTTTAAAGATTAAAAAAGTAACGTAGTTCCGACAAAGCAATGTGAAGTTGGGGAAAGTGGTGCACAGCAAGACAGAGAGGAAAATGCATCACTGCCATGTCAAAAAAACCAAAACCAATTCCATGTCATATATCATTTCTTAGCAGAAAATTAGGAGAATAACTTTTAGGGGGCAAGAAATAACAGCTTAATCCTACCTTCGCTTTTTTCTTGCAGCACTCTGGACAACTGATTCACTGCTTCATCCACATGGAGACCATGCAGATCCAACACATTCATAGGCAGCAAGGAGGTATTTACTTTCTCAAAGATTTGCACAGCAGCTGCATGGTTGGCTTCTTTCATCTTCTGCTCATGAAGGCGACCCTTTATTCATAAGCACAGCAACTATTACATGCCGAGACATAATGTAAGCTCCATGCTGGTGGTTCGTTTCAAAATGACAGTACTGGCAGGGTGCTTTTAGCTCACAGTTTGAAGCAGTAAAATTTATAATCCCAACAGAACTTGTAGAAGAGGCTCAGTGAGACCTACTCACAAGGAGATTTCATGAAATCTGTTTTTAAGAAACCACTCAAAGCTGGCACAAAGAAGAAATTATAACAAAAGCCTTACAAGGAGTGTGTGTGTGGGGGGAAGCCAGAAAAGGTACAAAACCATAAGGTCTTTACATAAGCTAAAAAGTTATATTCCATGCTGATTTTCAGATTTATTATCTTAACCATAGAATTTTTCTTTCTGCTAATATTTTGCTAAAAATTTAGTGAAACAATGTCAGAGAAAATGCCCAACAGCTCAGGAAAAACCTGCTGAGTGTTCTAGTTGAGGTTAATTCTTCTCAAAGCATTTCCTAAAAATCAGACAAGCCAAGGGCAAACACTTCTAGGTTGTTTTTTTTTCTTTTTAAATAGTTGCCTATTATCTATCCTTATATTTTTGACAAATCTTTTATGACTGACAAGGTCAATACAGTCCCTATTGGAATTAATGGCAAGGAGCAGTACAGGGCTATTGACATTACATGGTGAACAAGTAACAACTATTTCCTCTGAACCGTGCAGTGGCAACATCTGAGAGACTGAAGCACCAAATTATGTCTTCAGAGATCTGTAGGCACACTCTGAAAAGGAATGGAAGACTTGACTCCAGGTATTGGACTGAAAAGGGCTCAAGACAACAGAAGTGACAGCCTGTTCTTAAAATGGACCATCTGAAATGTATTACATTACAGACATCAGCCCCGTAACTCTCATTTGCAGAGGATTCCCAAGACAGGCTAACACCACCAGGCATCAAGTATTTTTCATGAATAAAGGTAGCTTAATGTGCTTTTTTATTGCCTAGAAGAAAATATGTAATACATTTCCCCACTGTACATGTTATGGCTAAGAACAAAAGAAAGACAGGACTTGAAATTAGACTTCTATTTAAAATTACACAGACGTACGTTTAGAATCTCTCCAAACTTCAAGAATTTATAAACCAAGAACATAAACTGTTCATTATGAAGACCAATAATCAGTATTTCCTACATGCATAGTAACAATCTAAACATTTAGAGTGATGTTATGCCAATTGCATGAAAGCTTTTTTAAGATAATAAGCAAATTCAAGTGATTCATTATTATATTTTTGTTCTGTCATAATGCAACTCGTAGTTAAAATTAAATGGTTCTATAACGTGAATTCTTAACAATTTTTATATGCTATTACATCAGAGAAAAGCTACAGCCTTTGAAGATATTTGTAACAATTTTTTTTTTAGAATGGTGTGAATCAATGGTCTCATGTGAAGGCACCAAGAAGCCAATGTACGGAACATTTCGATGTCCCAAGCCTATCAGTACTTAAAAGTGGAGATTCCTCACTGTTGGATACTTCTAAGATTTGGCTGGACAGGGTGCTTGAACATCTAGTCCAGGTCATGCTTTGTCCAGAAAGGTAGGACCGGATGATCCTGGTATGCTATGATTACAAGAACAGTTGATACTTACAATCAAGAATATGATCAACAACAACAACGATCAACCGTTATCAAACTGGTATATACGAAGAAATCTGCTTGAATCAAGACCAGAGAGCCCGTGCTCCAAGGCCAGAGCACGCAAGACTTAGCAGCAGCAGATTTACATTCTAAAACCAGATGGATAGCAAAAACCATGGCATACTACACCTCGTTTATCCCAACCCAAGACACACTGTAGCCATAAAGATAGTCAGAACAAAGAAGCAAAGACGGCAGGCCCAATCTTGCCCAGGATCTGTGGCAGGTGAAGCAAGCAAGATTCTGAGGCAGAAGATCACATCTTAATATCTGTCCTACTTTTAATAGCTGTCCTTTTGTCATGGTTTAAGCCCAGCATTTTAATACTCCTAGAAAGTACAGAAAATACCTAAAAACAGTTCATCACCAATAAAGAGGAACCCAAGGGACAAGTGAAGGATTTGAAAACTGCTGTTTGTTGCAGGCCATGTTACACATGAGTGAACCTGGCCAGACCACATGGACAAAATCTTGGTGCTTGCAAGTATTTGGATGTGAGGATGCAATTTATGAGCAAACAAGTATGTGTGACTGAGCGCTAAATACCATCTTTCACAAGGTCTTGCACTGAATTTGCTTACATCAGCTTCCTGTATCAGTATCATTACTAGTGAAAGAGAGTTTACTTGTAAGGTGATTCTCAATACAACACCTACATAGGAAACAGTAATTGAGCAAATTTATCAACTCTAGTAGGCACAATGCTTTTCTTATAACTTCCAATTCAGCATTTAAGTACCTCTACAAATTCAGGCAAAAAGCACAATGTTTACATTTACCTGATGAGCATAAAATGCTGCCACAGACTTCATACCCATGTGATGGGCCTCCCCAGCCTTTTTCAAACATTCCTGTCTCTTTTGCTGGTGACAAAAAGCTTCTGCTCTCAAATCATCGTATTGTGGATACTCAATTTTTTGAAGTATTTCACTCAAAGGTTCATCCTCTTCCTTATTTTTTTTTGCCTGTAGGAATTTGCAGTGTTGAGGCCAAGTATGCACTGTCAGGTGTTTTCATTAACATAGACTTCGGTATGTTTGTAACTACTATTAAAAAAACCCCAACCAAACAAAAATACCTTCTTCTCCCGGTTCTTTGCAGCACCGCAGGAAGAAACCATGTCATTTTGATGAACGCTTTCTTGAGCTATAACTGTTTTTACAGGATCTGCCTCCAGAACACAGTTCAGAAACTGTTCGGTTTGTTCTAAAGAGTAGCTGTGAAGGATAAGCGAAATCCGTGACTTTACAAATCTATTAATAACTGCTACATTTATTAAAATACATATTATAAACCTTGATATTGTTACAGAAATAGATTACAATGGAAATAAAGCACTGGAATGGAATTTGCCACCTCGCTACAAAAAGGCTTGCAGGCTCACTGTACTGCATTACTGGCACCAACACACATGCAGTCTTCCTTGACCGAAATGTAATCATGGGGCACTTGAATATTAAAAGAACAGTGAAATACTAAAGTAAATTGCATCCTACCTTAATCAAACAGACATTAGTTTAGAAGTAAACACTGCTTTTTGGGCTGGATAAGTTACTTCATCTTAAATCTTCTCTGGTCAGGGATAGATAGTACAAACTAGTTTAAAACTAGCTCAGTTTTCTGAAACCATTTAAGCAGGAAAATCCTTGTATTTCCAGTCAAACTTTGGTAGTAATTTAATGAAATGAGAACAGGACATAAGTTGCCATCAGATTTCTAATAAGCCCTCTTTCTTCTTTATTCTTCCTGCTGTTTATTAAGCAGACAAGAAGACTGATCAAAAGTAAAGATAGATTTTTGGAAAGTCAACGTTACGAAGAGAATTTAGAATGTGAAAAACAAGAGATGGTGAAAAGCTTAAGCTACAGAAATGGATGAAGGACGTATTTTAAACATCCCACAAGGAAAGGATTTGGTAACAACATGGACAAGCAGAAAGACTGACAAGTATGCATGCAAACCCATATGCAGAGATGTTCAACTGGCCAAGGATGAAAAAAGAAGTTTCTCTTGAAAGAAAGTTCAGTTCTCACAGCTTGGATTTAACAAGGTAGCCACATACCCCAGAAATATAACACAGAAGAGAGAATGTCATCAGGAAGAGATTTGAGAAATGGCTCATTTCTTCAGAGCTGCTGTAGTAACCAGAAGAGTACTCACAGCTAACATCAAGTGATGGTAGTTCTCCTCTTAGGCAGATCCCATTTCCTGTGAATCCACTATTACTACCTCCACTAATTCCTTCCACTTGATTTAAACCTCAGCTCCCCAGCAAATATGCAGTTCCACTGACATTCAGTCAGAGGTCAACACCCAGAGACATTCTTCTCCCAAGGAAAGAAACTGTTTACTCCCCCATAAAAGAAACAAGGCTACACATAGAGTTTTTATGTGCTTTTTACTTTAGAGATAAGCTAGTTTTGCTTTTATGTGTATCTGCAAAAGTGTGCTAGTTTGGAAAAAGCCATTCTTCAGCAATATCTTAACTCCTAATATTTAAGACGGTAACTGTGCAATACAGAGCGTTACCAAGCACCGTTTTTACACAGAACTTAAAGGATTTCTTACTTGTTGTCCTTGAAGATATCCATTAAGAAATCTTGACTAATAGTTGGAAACATCTCAAAAAGTTGCTTCTCCTTTAGTTTAGCAGCACAGTCTTTTCTAGCCATACAAGGAACACGATTCTACCCATAAGACAAAGGAAAAATATTAAAAGTTCTTGATTAGAACAAAATACAGTAACAGAGGAGCCAATCTAACTTGGTTGTTATTTAAGATTTCAAAAAAATACCTACGCAGTAGTTATGCACCCACAGCAAAGACAACATGCCAATATCAGCTGCGATACTGACTTGATGAGAATAAAGTAGGGACAGGTGAGTTGTACTGCATTGTACTGTATGTTGTATTATATTATATTGTACAGTACTTTGCAGTCATTTGAAGTAACACAGCTGGAGCTCTCTCATAATGGACAAAGCAAAAGGAGGAGTTTTTAGGAGGAATTTAAATTCTGGAATACATTCCCTGCTAGTCTATCTAGTCCAGTGGTAAGCTTGCACAAAGTCCACTATCTATACTGAGGGCCTGGGGTGGAAACAACATCTTATTATTAAACCGTGTAAACAGATTTGTTTTGGTGTATCTGAAGCTGTATTGTAATAAATACTCATAGTGTGAAGTCATGCTGAGAAGAAAACCATAATTATAGCCCAGAATAAATCAGACTGATCATTCCAGCACTCAGATTTGAAAGTGGTCAGAACAAAGCCAAGCTCCACGAATCCAAATAGTAAATAAAGCTGTGAGCATTATTATCAGTAAGCCACAGTTGTTATTATCAGTTAAGCAGTTCAGAGAAAGAATCCACAAGCCATTCTTTCAAAGGATCCAACTTCCTATACCAGTTCGAACAAAGCTCCTCTTTTTTAGGACAGCTACTTATCAGACGGTAACAAACAAGAATGCCTGTTCCAAGCAGCTGCCGGGCAGTAGAGGGCATATTACACACAGGCCAACGAGCCAGGGTATGGGAACTGTGTGGAAAATACAGAATTATCCAAAATCTTTTGCAAGATTACTCTTTTCTGACACGTGGGTACAGAAACCTATTTGAGGTTAACCTCACGTACTTCTTTTAATGTCTCATCCATTAGGAATGTTGTGGGTTCTCCTTACAAAAAAATATTAAAATCAATCCAATCCACTTCTAAGCAAAAAAGGCAGAGAGCTAATTAAGAACAATTAAGAACTTTTTTTGATATTGCTTTACCAATAAGTGTGGGAATTCACACTGGTCTTTGGGTTTAGGTGAGCAATCAGAAAAACAATTCAACCAAACTCAAATGCTAACCTGGAGAGTGAAATGCACCGTCATCTGTTTGTGAAACAACCAAAATGTTAAAATGAGAATTTTTAAAAGGGAAACATCTACCACAAACAAACTCCTCTCACTGTAATCAACAATCCGGATTGGCATGCATTTGTCTCAGGCTGAAATCAGCAGCACAAAGATGAGTCACCAGATAAGACATACTCTGGTTCATTAATAGTAACAAATTGAAACTGCATTAAAAATGGTGCTATCCATACCAGGTCCTGTTTCTCCTGCATAGCTATTTCTTCAGAAATTATTTGTCTGAGAGAAACTTTCTGAATCTGAGCATTCCAATGATCCATAAAAGGAAAAACGTCTGATGTTGCTGGGTTTTTAGTCTGTATGTTGTTAGATGAGCCAGATACGAAGCTCATTTTTTTCTTCTGTATTTTACTGTCTGCAGCCTGAGATAACAGCGTTTCTGAGTCATCTGTATCTATCTGCTGAATCACAGTAGGACCTTCACAGCAATAAAAATGAGAAGACAAATAAAACAGTTATTAGCTTATTTATACACACAAAGCCAAAATAATTAAGTTTTTCAACCTAGAGGGATTGGGTTTTGTTAAAACATTAATGCTAAAACAGAAAGCAGTGCATTGTTTTCACCTTCCTCATTCCATTTTCTGAAGACTGTCTGATCATCTAGTTTGTAAAACAAAAGCAAAACCACCAGACTCCCTCACCAAATTTTCAAGTACCAAGACATACATTACAGCTGTTAACTACCCTCCACACCCACTAAAGTGGGGAGGTTGGTTTGCTTTTATAAGTGACTTACTGACTCATGTGTTTACATGTTTACCTGCCTGTCCTCTACAGCTCAAGGACAAATGCTTAACAATATGTCAACTTACACTTCTAGAAGTTAATGCAAGCAGTACTGTTTGGTCATTCCAAATAGTGGAGAGTTTGTACCCACATTGCAATCCAAGTCTCCACCCAGACCCCATGCAAGAGTACTGGGTTCTGCTGTAGGGGGACATTTCTTCTGGGACCTGAATGAAAACTAGATTGCCAGAGATCTTGACTTTGAACAAGGCATACATGTTCATGCTACAATCAATTCCTCTGACGAAGACAACATGTGAACAATGTTGTATTATAGAATCATAGAATGGTTTGGGTTGGAAAGGACCTTAAGATCATCTAGTTCCAACCCCCCTGCCATGAGCAGGGACACCTCGCACTAAACCGTGTTTCCCAAGACTCTGTCCAACCTGGCCTTGAACACTGCCAGGGATGGAGCATTCACAACTTCCTTGGGCAACCCATTCCAGTGCCTCACCACCCTCACTGTGAAGAACTTCCTCCCTATAGCTAATCTAAACTTCCCCTGTTTAATGTATTTCTGACCTTCTTTCCCTCACCTACAGGAATCTCACTCTGCTAGTAATTCTCTGGCTGCACCTTTTCTTGCTTACAGAACAGAATTCTGTAGGATTACAGAAGTCCTACCAAACAGCCGTGTGATCCAGGCAGAGCTTCTTTTTAAGTTCTCTGAAGTACACAAAATGATAGGCTTTTTGCTTGCATTTACCTAGGACTAGTGATTCTGCTTATAATTAACTTCCTTTCCCCCCCACTCCACTGTAAGAGAACGGTAAATGGAACCCAGAGCAATAAATAAAAGCATAGCTTAATAAATGAACCCATAATTTTTGCAACAGTTAAAATATTTGCAAACTTACTGAAGTTCCAAAGAATTAAATATTTTTATAATGAGAATTAAGTATTTCTACAACTAAGAGAAATACATCACTTACCTTCTGCAGACAATTTACATGATTCATCTCTCCTCCGACGCTTCTAAATAAAAACAGTAAACCCATGAATGTTAGAAGCAAGCTATAAATTTTGCAGTGAAACTTTGCAAGTGTTAGCTTCTAAGTAAACCAGCTTCGAAATAATGTCTCACAGTATTTCTCAAAGATTGGATATTTTAAGAAAAATTATTATGAAGTTTAAAAGATAGAACTATCTTTCCAAAAACATAGCAAGCAAGATGAACATGCCCCACTGCTAAGGTTTCATAACCTTAATTAAATAAACCAAACAAAAATTTTGCCAAAAAGCATTCAGTTTCATAAGGCTATGAAGGAAGGGAGGTTAGAGAACTCTTCTCAATTAATGTACATGGAAATGTTTCGTATATGTTATTATTCATAGAGGAACTCTTCTTACATGTCAAAACCCCAGAAATTATTTTTGGCCAGCAGAATTTTTGATCAATCTTGTGGTGAAACTGTGCATTATGATCCTTCTTTTTTAAGAACCTTGGCTTCATGATGAGGCACTCATGACATGCAGTTTCTCCCTCCCTTAAACTGTCTTAAACAGCTCTGATGATTACAACATGACAAGCTGATATACTCCACATATTTTCAAACTACCACTGTATTTTATCATTGTTTTTACAAAGATACTTCTATCTTACACATTTAGACCAACACATAGAGAGACAAACAGTCTGACCCAGCATAAGCATGCCACACCACATCATGAGCAAGATATCTACTAACCAGAACAGATTCTTTCCATTTTTCATGAATCACTTTGGCCAAATTCAGATCAATATGAACCACACAATCCTCAACAGTTAGTGATCCTTATGGAAGAAAGAAAATACATTTGTTAAAGCGTTCTATAAAAACTTATCTAAGCAATTAAAATGCTTGTTATTTTGAATTCTGGAGATTCTGCACAAACTGTCATACCCCAAAAAACCCTCAGCAACTGCCAAGATAAAATAAATAAATAGATAAATAAATATATTAAGTATTCCACACGGAATCTGTTATCTGTGGTCAAAAACTGACAGGGTAGGAAAAACCAAGTTAACATGAATTGTATGTTACTACATCTTCCTTCCTTTTTTCCATTTTTCTATCAGAACCTTCTTTTACAAAGCCACTGGTAATTTATAACCACAGTTTAATTCATGAAACTGTGATTCCCTCTGTTTTATTGTAATCCACATGCAACTGCTTTTATGGAACACAACATACTCGCCACTGTCCAACAGCAGTCACAAGCCTCCTTTCACACACACAAACTCACAGAAGCAAACTCCAAGTAAGCCCTCTAATTCTAAAGGAAATAGCAGGAATTATCATGGTATCATGATACTTCTTTCATTTCTGATAATGTTTCTCACACTTTCAAAACTAAAAAGGCATTATAAGGCATAATTCAGACACACCACCTTTCTGCTACCAAAAATCTCTTTTTTTTTTTTTTTGGAGGAGGAGGAATGGAAGGCAAAGAGACCAGCAGTCAAACGACCAATAAATCAGGTATCCCGGGTTTCACATCAAGTAATCTTCAGGAGAAAAAGAGAAAGAAGAAAGAAAAAAAGAAGGGGAAGGGGGGAAGAGGAGAGAACAATCAAGCTATGTATTCCTTGTGTTTTCTTCCTTTTTCTATCAGTCTTTAACTTCTGTGATGCATGTCCAAGCTGCTTACAGCTTCTTTCATCATAGTCTCTCAGCAGACTAGTCTGTTTTCATCTTTTACATCTTTTTAAGTATAGCTGCCCTTTATCTTCTCTCTAAACATCTTGTCCTTCCCCAGTTCAACTGATGCCTAAAGCTTTCTTTTTTTTTCCTAGCCAGTCACAATTTGCATCTTCCTCATCATATTAATATCCCTTCAGAATCTGAATATAGGCTCAAAGCCTGTTGCTCAAAATGCAAATAAGCCAATACATTTTCTTATGATTTTAAAGTACGTGCATGTACAAAAAGACAAAGACAGAAGGCAGCACTGCTGCATCTATATTTTATGCCACACTTAGTTCAGTTCCATTTTTGGATTAACAGCAGCAAAGAACAGTATCATAAGGCATTGTGCAAATCCATTCCCTAAAAACCAAGCATGAAGGGAAAAAAGCATAGGCAAACGAAGAAAGGTTTTCTCACCCGAACTGAGGGGTTTTGTTGTTTGGATTTGGGTTTTTTTTTACATAAAAATATGGATACAATTATGCTCATACCTGCATCAATGCCAACAGGCCCAAATATTTCTTTCAATTGGAGTGCCAGTTCAGGAGGTAATGTTAGTTCTAAGCAATCTATATTGAAGGCTGCACGTGATGCTGGTATAGGACTTTGTATCTTGGCTCTGGCCTCATCCCTGCTTTGAGTTTCAATTTCCTCTTTACCACGTATCTCTCCGGAACTCCCCTGGGTTTCCAGTTCTTCATCATTCCTAGGACTGACCAGAGGTGCATGATCCACTTCCAGTAACGAAGCCATCACTTTGGAATTCTCTGCATTGCTTTCTGAAGGGTTACTCCTGCTCTCTGTATTTAATTCAAATTTCAAATTGGTAGAAGTTGTGTTAGGACCATGAGGCAGAGTCATGGGTACACAGAAACTGGCATCAAGTTGTGAGACTAATGGCTTATTTATATGTTCTTCAACAGGACTCTCAGCTTCTACCTTCTCCTTTCCTGAAACAAATGGCTCAACGATACCTGCTGCTGAGCTGCCTGCATCAGTTCCAGGGGCTGCATCCTCACAGTTCTTCAGTTCTGACGAATCCTTCAACGAGGTAGCAGTCAATGCGTCAGACACATCAACATCTGTCACAGTTGCCTTGGCAGCTCGACTTTCTGCAATGCTGAGCGATGAGTTCTTATCTTCTGAAGGCTCAGAGATATCAATAGCCCCATTTATTTGCAACATTTGTTCACAGTCCTTAAGATTCTCACCATAGTTTGTACTTGCCTTGAAATCAAGGTCTGCAACAACTGGCTCAGCTTCTCTTACTTGAAAGCATTCGATGCCAACATCTTTGCGTAACTTCTCATCAGAGTCTAAGAGCAGACCTGTGGCCCAGTCTATGTCTTTATTACATCTTTCATACAGATCTTTCACAGCTTCAAATGAAACAGAATCAAAGAGCTTACATAGCATATTTAGCTTTTCAGTCTCATCAATATTGATAAGCTCACTTTCTTCCACAAATGTACTTTTATCATACATAACTCGATAGGGAATTTTTTCCTGAGAATCTGAAACAGTATCTACATCTTTGGGTTTGAAGCCATCTAGTCTGCCATGCAATACTTTGGTAGTCTCAGGAAAAAGCATTTTCTTTTCTAACCTCCACAGGAGAGCAAAGTCCTGTGATTCAGTCTGTGAATGGCTACTTTTTTGACTACATGAGCATGCATCCTGTTTCTCTTCTACATTAAGCATTGACAAATATTCCTCTTCTTTGGCATGGGACAAATTGTTATTTGTGAAAGTGAGGGCTAATTTGTGATGTTTCCTCATTCTCTTATTTTGCTGGGTTTTTTTCTCACCTACTGTTTCACTAGCCTCTGTTTCAGGTGGGTGCATATGCAAAGTCTCTGTATCTGGTTGCTCTGCAATGTTCACAGGCGTCCCATGAAGCACATCTACAGTCTCGAGAGCATTTCTGTTAATGTCACCTTCAGCAATTCTATCTTCATTGGACTGATTCAGATTTGTCTTTCTCATTCTCCTTGACCTTTGCTGTCTCTGTTCTAATGAGCCTGCAACAGGCCAATGTCCTATCATTTGCAACTGCGGTGTAATTTCATCTGAACTAACAGAGAAACAGCCAGAGGCTAGATTTTCTTTCTCATGTCCTTTTTCAAAAGTAAAGGTCCCAGGCAGGCCTGCTTGCTCTTTACCTAACTCAAGATTCTGTTGACTGGGAGTTTTACCTTCCTTATCGCTCTTTAGAGAAGATTTTTCTAGTCTTCTAGCTCTTTTGATTCTCTGTCCCATTGTTTGTTCTACAGGCCAGTCACCCAGAAAGTTCAGTAGTTCTGGTTTTCCTGACGTGTCAAAAGCTGAACTGCTTGGTTCTGCTGTGTTACTACTTTCTGTTGATTTTGGTTCTGTACGTATTTGGCCAGATTGTTCAACTTCAGTTTGAACTTCGCGAATGTTGTTATCACTGTGCTCCTCAACTCTTCCTGTATGCAAGGACACAGACTCTTCAGTCACGGTCACATCAATCTCATCTTTTTCTGTTTCAGTACTTTTTCCTAGTTTTTCTCCCTTTTCTTCTTTCTTCTCCAAGGGCAGTTCTTTTTCTACACAATCTGACAAATAAACATCCAAGTCATCTTGAACAGTGCTGTTCTCAGAAGTGCATTCCACTGAGTTATTTTCAATTTCTTTTTCCTCTTTCTGAAGATGTTCAGGATCACAGTTACTTTCTAATGTTAGAGAAGTACTGGGAAAAGTTTTATCATCTTCAGCTAATTCAAGAGGCCTCAAATCTGAAGCAAAAGGTTCTTCCTTTACGTCAGAATGTAATGTTCTGAAAGACAAATGCGAATGAAAGATAAACCCATTTCAAACCTCCTTTAAGCACTTGTGCACATTTTTAGTTTTGGCTTGACTATTCAATATTTTCAAATTACAGACCAGAAACCACCTTTTAGGACACTAATCATCCAGCTGGAGATCTCTAATGAGAGGAAAGCAAATTTAAGATGACTTAGTCCTAACCTCAACACTCCTTTATAAAAAAGGAGCTAAGCAATGCAGAACTTCCCTTGCTAAGTACCCCTTTCTTACTTCAGCATGGGGTTAAGAGTACTTTCTTAAAAGTCTGTTTTCCCCATTCCCAGCATTCAGTTATGTACTGAAGCACACTGGCTCATGTTCAGTGGCTGTCAGTCAGCATCCCCAGGTCCTTTTCCGCCAAGCAGCTTTCCAGCCACTCCTCCCCAAGCCTGGAGCGTTGCCTGGGGTTGTTGTGGCCCAAGTGCAGGACCTGGCACTTTGCCTTGTTGAACCTCATACCACTGGTCACAGCACATCAATCCAGACTGTTCAGATCCCTCTGCAGAGCCTCTCTATCCTCCAGCAGATCAACACTCCCACCCAACCTGGTGTTGTCTGCAAATTTACTGAGGGTGCACTCGATCCCCTCATCCCGATCACCAATGAAGAAGTTAAACAACATTGGCCCTAACACCGAGCCCTGAGGGACGCCGCTAGTGACCGGTCACCAACTAGTTGTGACACCATTTACCACCACTCTCTGGACTCTGCCATCCAACCAGATTCCCACCCAGTGAAGAATACACCCATCCAGGCCATGAGCAGCCAGTTTATCCAGGAGAATGCTGTGGCAGCCACTGTTAAATGCTTTACTTAAATCCAAACAGACAATGTCCACAGCCGCTCCCTCATCAGCCAGGCAGGTCATCTTATCGTAGGAGATCACGTTGGTCAAGCAGGACCTGCCCTTCATGAAC
>NW_009914610.1:0-7245 GCF_000696875.1 Nestor notabilis
TGGCTTCCCCACAGCGCGCCAGGTTGTCTTGGCTAATCCCATTTCAACATCTCCATCCCCGTTTGGTTGCCATTGCTTTCAGCCGTGCTCGATAGAGATTCCCCATCTCCCTATGCCCGCGGGGTGCTGCTGCTGCCGCTGCTGACTCCTTCCTGCGGGATGGGAGGCACGATCTGGATGGGTTCTGGATGGAAATCACAGGAGCTCGCTGGGTGCCTCACCCCAGCTGGCGTCCATCCCTGCGAGAGGCGATCTGTGGGTTTGGTGGTGAAGGGACTTCGGAGGGAATCAGGTGTAAACGGCCTCTGTTTCACTGGAGCAGCTGATCGTGTTAGACACGTCCTAGCAGAAGTGGTCTGAGCAGCCTGCATTTCGCTTCCAAAGCTTCTGGTTCAGCTGTGACAAGAGATTAATCCTCGTCTGTTTGATGGAGGAGCTGCTCAGGGGTGGATTCATGGGGCGGGCAGTTTGAATCCCTTGTTTGGCCACGGCGTGCCCCTGGGGCGACCTGCCTGATGGTGCTTTTCCTCCTGCAGAGGGGAAGGGGTGTCCTGCAAATGTCCCTCCTGGGAACCCAAGTGTGGCAGCATGGCTGTGCCTTGTGAGCTCATTAAGCGAATAAATCCCAGCGACGCTCGGCTCAGATGGGGCTCCTGCAGGAGAATTTATAAAGTCATTAAAAACATTTTAATGGAAAATACTAACCATCTATAACACAGCATCTGTTGTCATCTCTTTGGAAAAGCACATCTAAATTAAGAGGATGGGAGACAGCAAAACAGACTGGTGGGCTTTCTGCTGAAACAGCCGGCTGGCCAGGGCTGTGAGGGGAATGTTGGTGGGAACTCCTTCCCATCTGTAGCACCAGGCCAGGCCCTGGCTCCCTGGAGTACTCTGGGAGCGCCAGGCAGAGCCAGATTTGGCAGGGATTGGTTCAGGGAGGGAAGAGAGGAGCAGCTCTGCTCTGTTTCTGTCTCATCTCGTCCCTCAGTGTGTGTGAAGACATGAGGGGAATGCATGGAGGAACATCTGCAAGGAGCTTTGGCATCCCTGCGCTTACCCAGTCCAGCCTGGAATGTCCTCTGCTACTAAACCGGGGTGAAACAGGCAGGGCAGCGAAGGGGAATAAACTCAAGCTGGTCCCATGTGGGACCAGCAGCCTGACTTCCCCTACAGATGGGGGCAACAACTGGCTCCTATTTGATTGTCACGGGGCTGTTTCAGCCCTGGTGGATGGTGGCAGTCAATAGCTTCGATGTGAGAAAGCGTTGGCAGAGAAGGGGTCAGGCAGAAAGGTGCTGGGCTGCTGGTATGGCGTGGCTCTCCAGTCCTCCTCTTCCAACCTGGTCTCATGGCACAGTCTGCGGGACTGCTGAGGAGGACTTCTAAAGCCATTAAAAACGTTCTCGTTGAGTACATTATCCATCCATCCCACAGTGTGCGCTGTTTTGTCTCTGGGAGAGCCCATGTCACGGCTCGGGGGCTCCCAGGCAGGCCGGGGGGATTTCAGCTGCAGCCACCAGCTGGTCGGCAACTGCTTCGGCCGAGACCCGCGCTTTACTCTGCTGCTGCCTGGGCTCTTCAGTCTCTCTGACTCTCCATGACCAGGGCACGCAGCCAGCCCAGTTCTTGCGGCCACGTGTCGGATCCGAGGGGCACACAGCGCCCCAGAGCAGCCACAGTTTGTCCTTTGAGTTGCTGCTCTTCCTCCTCCTGAGAGCCTGGGTGGGAGCAAGCAGCTGTGGGGGGCTCTGCAGAGGGGGGGGGACCCACAGCCCCTCGCTGAGCCAGGCCTTGGCCCTTGTGTCGTGGGTTTTGGCAGCGTGAAGCAGTCTCTTGGAAGCTGACCAGGCTGGTGGGTCCAGCGGAGCATCCGTTTGCCTGGGCTGGAGGATCAATCCTTGCAGCTTCAGCTTTGTGGCCTCCAGGGTAGCTGGAATATGCTGTAAGACCCCAGCGTGCAGAGGGGACAGACCCCAGCCCTGGTGTGGGAGGCTTGTGCTGCTGTCCTGGCTCTGCACTGCATCCGAAACACAGGGTGTGATGCTGAGCCTTCCCCTGTAACGCTGGTTGTAAGTTACTCTGATCATTCCCTTCCAGGGGTGCTGCCTTCTGCAAAGCACGACAGCAAAGTAATGCAGAGGGTTTCTTGTGTCCTCCTGATGATGTTTCCTTGCCTGTGCCGGGGGTACAGGGGCCCTGGCTCAGCTCACTGGGAGCTGCTGCTGCTCCTTGTGGGGCTGGGAGAGCGGCTGGTGCTGTGGTGCTGCAGCTTTGCCTTGCTCATGGGCCTGAGGTTGAACAGATTTGTTTAAAAGAAAAACCAAGGAACCCCCCCTGGATTTGGTGCAACAAAGGGACTTGTTTCTGTTTCAGTGTTGGCACTGCAGAGAGAGGCTTGGCTGGGCAGGGGAGCGCAGGCTGAGGAGTGGAGCGGGTGTCAGGGTGAGGGCAGTGCTGGTGGCCCTGCACATCTGCCTCCCTCGGGAGCAGGAGGCGGCTGGGGGATGCTCCTGCCCCAGAAAGAGCTGCTGCTGCTCCCGTGATTCCTGGTGGTCACTGCTGGGCCCCACGGGAACACCATCCCTGTGCACAGGCTGCCCCTAGTCCCACCACCCACAGGCTGAGGCACTGCTCTTTTCCAGGCTCCTTTTCCAGGGCTGTCCCAGCCAACAGGGTCCTCGATTTCGAGGACCTTCTCTTCCAGCATCTCTTCTAAGCATCATCTGAGGGACCCTCCTGGCCAGGAGCAGCTCTATCCGACCACATTCCTGCGGAAGGGAGGGATGTGCATGGGGAGAGCTGCCACCAGGTCACCCAACTGCTGCTGGATAATGTGGGGCTTGTAGCAAGGGGAAGGGTCCAGGTACCAGTGCCCCGAGAGCTGGAGATGGCTGAGCTTGAAGGAGAGGTGGACTTGAGCTCCTTGGCACTCCCCCTCTGCTTTTGGCCCTGATGCTGCAGCTGCTGGGCTGCTGGACTTGCAAATCCAGCAAAAAGCTGGTGTTATTTCTGGGAGCTGGGGTAGGACTCTGTTTTTGTGCCTGGTCAGTGCTCAGTCAGGTCCTCAGAGGCCCGGCTGGCAGTGGAGGCAGGCAGAGAGGAGGGCTGGCTGGAACCCAGCCCCCTCTGATCTGGCCACTGTCTCCCTCGAGCCCCTCATGGGGACAAGAGAGAGGCAGGCGAGGACCCTAGTGCCAAGGGCAATACGCTCTCGGTCCTGAGGGACTCCTGTGACTTCTCCCTGTGGTAAGTCTCCTCACTGGTTTTGTTGGTCTGTTTTGCTACAGGCTGTGGCGGCTGACATGGATCTTCTCTTCCTCTGCCCCTTCCTGCTGGTGCTGCTGCTGTCCCGGGGCAGCTTCACTGACCTGGAGAAACAGAGGGTGGACTCTGGCTTGGAGATCTGTATCCTTCTCTGCAGCCTGCCCCTCCTGTCCTGCGGGCGCAGTGTGCCTGCAGGGAGCTCGCACGCAGGGAGGGGGGCAGAGACCACCCGAGGGGGCACAGGACGGAGGAAGAGAGAGGACCCAGAACCACTGAGCAGTGGCTTCAACCCAGCTCCTGGGTTTGCACATGAAGTGCGTGACTCCGTGCAGGAGCAGAGATGGGGTTTTCAGTGGTGTTCTCTCAAGCACAGTGCTTTTCCTTTCCACTGCACCAAGCACGTTTCCCAGCCTGCTTTTGGGAGTGGGGTGGCCAGTGGGATGGCAGAGCATGCCTGTGGGTCTCAGTGCTTTGGGATCACTGGCTGGGATCATGGAAGAGGGCTCCTGGGCTTGTGGCGCTTGGTCTCCTCTGTGCCACAGGCATTTATCGCCCACGAGGAGGTGGGGTAGTGCGAGCCCTTCTTAGCACATGGCAGCATCCCCTGGTCAATAGGCAAAGTGTGAAAAGGTATTTAATCTGTGTGCTTGTTGACACATGTATTGGGAAGGTGGGAATTGATCTTTCTCCTCCTCCAGCCTGTCAGCCAGTGTCTGGTGTGTGGAAAGCTCTCCACGAGCACCCAGTGCTAAGTGTCCCACTGGGATGTTTGGGCAAAGGGGCTCATTGGAAGACCATGTTTCATCCTGGCTCAGGCACTGCCCTCTGGCACCCCATAGAGAACTGGGGTCTGGGATGGTGCTGGGTGCCCAGCTGAGGGAGAGAGTGGGAGCATGGTGGGAGTGTGGTGGGAGCGTGCCAGTGGTGTCCTTGATGATGGTGCAGATAAGAAGCTGTTTGAGGTGAAGCGCAAGGACCAGATGAATGCGCTGAAGAACCTGATCGAGCTCAACGACATCAACCAGCAGTACAAAATCATTGACATCATGCTCAAGGGACTCTTCAAGGTGAGCCACAGCACGGGCCACCCTCTGGGCTCGGTGTGCTGTGGCGCTGGAGAGGGCTAGGGGGCTCCGTGGGGTCAAAGAGAAGAGCTGGGTGGGATTTAGGTCCTGAAGGGAGATTGCCCAAAGAAGAGGTAAATGCTCCATCCCTGGCAGTGTTCAAGACCAGGTTGGACAGAGCCTTGGGCGACACGGTCTAGTGTGAGGTGTCCCTGCCCATGGCAGGGGGTTGGAACTGGATGATCTTAAGGTTCTTTCCAACCCAAACCATTCTGTGATTCTATGCTGTGGAGCTTCCAAGTGGGGCAGTTGGGGCAGCACCCCTGGGGTACAGGGAAGGGCAGGCAGAATGGGGCAGTAACCGAGGGCTCTGTCAGGTGCTAGAGGACTCCCGGGCTGTGCTCATTGCTGCTGATGTGCCTCCCGATGGACCTTTCCCTCAGGATGAGAAGATAAAGGATGGTAGGTCTTCTCCTGTCCTTACCCACTCCCTTTCCTGGTGCTCCCATGCACTGCTGCCATTCCTCCTGGGACCCCCCTGTACCCAGACCAGACCTGGGCTGGTCCCTGTCTGTTCAAATCACCTTACTGCTGCCCTTCTGACTGGTTCATACTGGGGAGCCTGCCCGCTTGCCCTCACCAGCGGGATGGGGCACGTGTGCTGATGGGGCGGGTGGCTCTCCCCACAGCGTATTCCCACGTGGTGGAGAACACGGCCTTCTTCGGGGACGTCGTCCTGCGCTTCCCCAAGATCGTGCACCACTACTTTGACCGCAATTCCAACTGGAACAGCCTCATCCGCTGGGGCATCGGCTTCTGCAACCTGACAGGCGTGTTTGAACAGGGACCCCACTCACAGGTCCTGGGGCTGGTACGGCTCCTGATCCCTTCTCTGCTGCTGGGGCTGGGGTGGGAGCTTTTGGGGGTCAAAGGAGGGCATGGGGAGTGTACCCCATGTCTGAGGGTTGTCCTAGGGCTGAGGGATGGGGGAAGAACATGGAGGGGGCTGGTGGGGAAGAAGAGACCCTGGTCATGGGGTGCACCACTTCCCGATGCGGTCTCACTTTGCTCCACAGATGGCTCAGGAGCTGGGAATCAGTGAGAAATCACCCGATTACCGCAATCCCTTTAAAATGGAGCACTCCGAGGTAAGACAATGACAATGCCACCAGCTCACCCCATGGGCTTCCCTGTCCCAGTTGCAGCTCCAGGCAGCCGGCTGGGGAAGGGAACCGGTGGATTGGTGGGGAATGGCCAAACCGCCCATCTCGGGGGAAGCACGGTTAAAACATGCGTGTGAAACTCCCCTGCTGGGCTGCGGTTGGCTTCAGGCACCCAGTGCCATCTCCCTACTCCTGTGGCCCATGGGAATGTCAGGACCCCATTCCCCTCATGCTGTGTCCAACCTCAGGCCCCCTGGCACTGTTGGCTTCAGTGGGTTTGGGGAGGTTGTGCCTCTGGGAGGCTGCAGGAGCTCCCCCGTGCTGACCCCTCACTGTCACCCCACAGTTTTTCCCCAGCGCCGACACCTTCCAGAAGGCGCTGCGGGAGGAGGAGAAGCGGAGGAAGAAGGAGGAGAAGCGGAAGGAGATCCGCAAGGGCCCACGCATATCCCGCTCTCAGTCGGAGCTGTAGCTCCCTCTCGGAGGCCTTGGGCCGGTGCCCGGTGGTCCCCTTTCCATTTGTGCCGTGGGGTTTTGTTTCATTGCCTTTCTCTTTGGTTCAGCTGGGGCTGGGTGGTTGTGCTGGTGGGTTGCCCCAGTGGGGCTGAGGGGGGCTGATGTGGGGTTCCCCTTCCCCAGAGCCAAAGCACAGGTGGGAAGGCAGCGGGGCCGTCCCCATGGCCTGCCGGGAAGTAGGGTGAGGGGGATCCGGGGGATCCCCCCCCTCTGCAGCACGCCCTGCACTGAACGTGCCTCCTCCATCGTGGTGGGCTGGGGAGCGTGTCACGCCAAACAGCCTCATGAGCAATGCTGCTTCACTCAGTTCTTTTTTTGGTTAGACTGGTGATCTCATTGGCACCCCCCACCCGGTTATACCTGGTCTCTGCCCAGCCGCTGCCTCTTCCGGAGCAGCTCTCCCCTCTTCCCAGCACCTGTTTCACCAAGCAACCTGTGTTTCATCGGTTGGCTGTAGTTGAGAAGGCTGATGGCATCAGTTCTTGGCCCGGCAACATTCTGCTCTCCTGGGCGGGCATTCCCTGAAGGGAGGCAAACGTGGTGATGTTTGGGAAGGAGGGATTTCAGTTCTTGGCCACCTTTGCAGCTGATAGGTGTGCATAGTGCAAGTACTGCTGACGCTGAAGGTGCTGGGGAATCAGCCGTGAGCCCTGCGGGCCCACCATCGCTCTGCTGCGGAGCTGGTCTGTTCTGTATTAGTTCCTTACAGCCCCTTGTCAGGGGGACAGCCAGCTAAGGGCATGTGGGAATGGCAAGGCTGAAGCAGGGAGAGAGTGAGCTGGGGGGCTGCGACCCTCCGCACGGTGTCTGGGCTGCAGGGGCATCAGAGGTAATGACCTGGCCCTGCGACCCCGCACAGCAGCCTTGCGCTTTCCCATGGTGGCTGATGAGCTCGCAGCAGACTAGGCTCTTGCAGGGGGACTGTGCCCGGCTGGGGGCACCATAGCCTGCGGGAAGGGGGAAACGTCCTGAATGTTTAAGCCAGGTCTGTCCGGCTGGGGGTTGGCAACGGGTGCGTGTTTTGTTTTAATGGAATAAAATTGACTTTATTTTTTTTTTTATTAAGTAAAAGAAGATTGGCTTTTGCTCCTGTTCCTGGTGAGAGCCGGCGTGTGCCAGAGGGCGCTGGGTCAGGCCCCTCCGGCCACGAGGGTCGGTGGGGAAGCTGCGGAGGGAAGGAGATGTCAGCGGGGCGGGACAGTCCCCATTCTCCAAGCACCATCACCGCCACCTTG
>NW_009914611.1:0-11181 GCF_000696875.1 Nestor notabilis
GGCTCGGGTGGCCTCCCGAACGTGAGCGAACCCGTGCACGGGGGGAGCCGGGCCGGGCCGGGGGGACCTGTTTGCTTCGGCTGCGGGTGATCGATGTGAAATACGGCCCATGGAGAGGGGGGGACCCGCTCAGGAAGCGTTCTTCTTATATTAAAAATGTTGTATTTTCACCCAGGTCTTGATTTCCGTCAGTTCTGTTTTGGTTTTGCTCTCTGCAGGGGGTATTGTAAGAATTTTTTTAAAGAGGTCAGTCTTGCACTGTATTTTCATCATTTAATTGGCAAAACTTATTGGCATTTCCCTGCTGGAAAGTGCAGTGAATGCTAATTCTAAAGGTTTTGTATAGGCGTCTATTTTAACTAGAGAACGCGTACTAACGTCATCCTTGTCACCATTACAGCTGATCATGTGCAACTGAGTAAACACAAGGATGTATGGCACGCCAGGAAGTCTCATTTCCACAGCAAACATTTTCACCATGTTTTTAAATCTTTCAACTAGTTAATTGTGACAGTGGCATTGGTCAGTATGGCTGCAAGTGGGTGGCACCTGGGGAAAGAGAACTTAAGGTTCATCCCTTTGAAAGCACATAAGGCCAAGCTCCAGTGTGAGTTTGTATGAGCCAGGGGTGATTGTCTACACCTATAAAATGAAGCACCCAAACAAGTGATGAGCTCCAGGAAATAGTTTCTGTGTCCTTTCCACCCGCACATCGAATAAGTCAGCGGTAAAACTCAGACCCAAATTTGGGATGACCTGTATGTATGGATGTACTCAGAGTGGTATAGACACAAATTGGCAATTCTGTACACTTAAGAAACAAGTCGATATAACCTAAACAAACCACTCTCCTGAAATTTCACATAGTTAAATTATTTAACAAGCTCATCAATTCTTTGTTCTCTAAGCTTTCATAGTACCTGTCCTCGATCAAAAATAAAATCTCCCTATCTTTGTTCAACTGGGATTAAAAGAACTAAAATCCCTCTGACAGCCCGGGAGCCTTGACAGACACAGGTTTCTTAAGTTGCTGTCCTGCATCTTGTACATTCTTCCTGCTTGTGCTTACACTCATATTTGCTTTCCCTTCTGCCAAACCACATGGGAAGAACAAAAAATGCTGTGTCTTAAACCTCTAACACGACTGGTAAGCTTTTAGTGGAACAGGCTGCCCAGGGCAGGGCTGGAGTCACCGTCCCTGTGGTCGCACCCCGGGTAGAGGAGGCCTCAGTGCCGGGGGTTAGTGGTGGCCTTGGCACTGCTGGGGAACGGTTGGACTTGAGCTTAAAGGGCTTTTCCAACCTGGCTGATTCTGTGATTCTGTGAGAGCATGAAAGGGATGAGAGAAAATGATTTTATTGGGACTGCTCGCCTGATTGGGAGCTAAGTACATACAGACTGTGAGGTTCTGGAATCCTGCTTGTATCTCTGTAGTTGACCCTAAGGATGAAGCACACAGACGTTGCATTGGCACAGAGCAACAATTTTACAAGCAGAGAAATGGGCTATGGTTTTCCTTCTAACCAACTGGTGTAATAACTTCTTTCTGGAGTGTTCATGGAAAGGCAGAGAAGATTATTGAACTGAGCAGTAGGAAAGGGGATTGGAGAATTTGGCAAGAATGTGTACATCAGTTGGTGATCAGGAGGAATGTGTACTTGTAAAAGAATGCTGGCTACCATGCGGGTAAATGGTGCTCTTCAGTTATAGAGTCCCTTTGATTTCCAACAGATTCAAAGATCACAAACAACTCTCCTGTAAAAACAAGGTGGGGAAACCACTTGGCAATAATGAGGTAAGTTCAAAGGTTTTTTAGACTAAAATGATTTACATTTAGACTAAAATCACTTGCATTTCAAGCATGGTATATGCACTTTGGAAAACAAATTATCAAAATTTCTATGCTAAAACACAGATACCCTCTCAAAAACTGTAACAGATGTCCTGGATCACTGAAGTTGATCAGAATTCCCTGCTGAAAGCCTAGAAATTCAGCTCTGGGGCACCCGACCTAAAAAGGATGTGGAGGTGCTGGAGCAAGTCCAGAGGAGGCCTCAGAGATGGTGCAAGGGCTGGAGCAGCTCTGCTCTTGAGACAGGCTGAGAGAGCTGGGCTGGGTCAGCCTGGAGAAGACAAGGCTCCAGGGAGACCTTAGAGCAGCTCCCAGTGCCAGCTTCCAGAGGGGCTTTTTAGAAGGGCATGTTGTGACAGGACGAGGGGGAACGGCTTTTAGATGAAAGAGGGGAGATTTATATTAGACATTAGGAGGAAGTTCTACTCTGTGAGGGCGCTGAGGCGCTGGCACAGGGTGCCCAGAGAAGCTGTGGCTGCCCCATCCCTGGCAGTGTTCAAGGCCAGGTTGGACACAGGGGCTTGGAGCAACCTGGTCTAGTGGAAGGCGTCCCTGCCCGTGGCAGGGGGTTGGAACTGGAAGAGCTTTAAGGTCCCTTCCAACCCAAACCAGGCTGTGATTCTATGACATTACTAGTGGAGTAACATGCCTAGTATGTATAGATGAGTTACTCTTTAGTATTAAGCTTAGAATATTACTCTTGTATTCAGTGAATAGTCATCTTGCAAGTAAAGAAGGAAGAACACATGTGGATGACACATTTGAGGAGCAAACTGGAATGCAGTAGCTGCTGGATCCTGCCAAGTTTATGAATGTCTGGAGAACTAGGAGTGCTACCTAAGAGGCATGAATGTTGGGGCTGCCCTTGTAGGAGCTGCCTTTTAAGAGCTCCTGTTCAGTTCCAGAATCAGGAGGATGGAGAAACTCCTGCCTTATGCTACAGCTCCTCCGCCACTTAGCTGATACATGACTCCTAGCATCTGGCATTTTCAGTTTCACTGAGCTCTAGATTTAGCAGAGCAGCTGTTACTGATGTTGCATTCCTACGTTATTCCATTTGGCATATTGCTTTTGCTCCACTTGTGTTACAGACTCAGTTTGTATGACCAGAATCATATTTTCCACATTATATGTGGAGCAGATATACAAACTATTGACAAAGTGTCCAGCAAATCAGTGATAAAGATTGTTCCTTCCATGGATGGTGGAAAAAGAAAGACTGTTTTACTTCCTTCTCTCTGCCAGAGCTCTTGAGGAGGCACTTTCTCTGCCTCTTGTTTCCCAGCTAAGGCAGAGCTCCTGCAATTCTGACTTCCTGTACAGTTTTGCTCTCTAATCTCAGCTGGATGGATGTGGTGAGGTATGTAAATGTTCAATCAAAAATGCCATACTGAGAAAATAAGAGACAATAAGCAATCTAAAGAATTACTCCAGATTCATTTGCACAAACCAATGAAATTCAAAGTTAATCAGAAAAGGTGAAAAGCAAATAAATATAGAAACTGAGTACCAGAAGTATCTGTCTTGATAGCTGAACATAACTGGCTCAATCATAGAATGGTTGGGTTGGAAGGGACCTTAAAGATCAAAAATCCTAAAATCCTCCTTATTTATTTACTTAAACAAAAGTCTACTCAATACTCTGGGAGTTTTGCTCAAGTAAGGGAAATAAGTATAAGTGGAATTAATGACTTTTCCTTTCCTGTTACTTGTTTTAAAGGTATTTCCACTTCTGTAAACTTCCAGGAAGAGTTATGGGAATCCGCCTACTGCGCTTCACTTCAGTGGTGATCATTGTTTTACTTCTTGTGGCAGGTGCTTTGACAGCTTTGCTTCCCAGTATCAAAGATGACAAAATGCCCAATTTGAGAAGGGAACCAAAAACCCAGAGTCAGTCTGCCTCGGATGCATTTACTCTTATTATGCAGACATATAATAGAACAGACTTACTGCTAAAGCTTTTAAATCATTATCAAGCCATCCCCCACCTACATAAAGTAATTGTTGTGTGGAACAACATTGGTGAGAAGACACCGGAGGAAATGTGGAATTCCTTGGGACCTCATCCTGTCCCCGTTGTCTTTAAAGTTCAAACTGTAAATCGCATGAGGAACAGACTCAAGAATTTCCCTGAGCTGGAAACAAAAGGTAATCAGCAGTTCATATCACTACTATTAATATTATTTGCACACTTAAAATCTAGGTGCTAAAAGGGAGATGGTTTGAGTTTCACTGTGTAATAAACCCGTGGATCTGTTGGGCCACTTAATAGGGAAGCAAGCTATGTTACGACATCAGATGCACACCACCACTACCAGCAGGCTTTCAGTGAAGAGTAAGGAAAAAAAGGGGGATGTCAAATGCATTCACAGGCTTTTTGCAAGGTGTTCTCCGTTTCCTTTGTCAGGCAAACATAACTAGTTCAGTCTCTCTTAATAGAGTAAATTAAAATTCATAGTGCGTGTATTTGTTGAGTCTCTGCATTAATCTGGACTTAAGTCATCCGGTAATTACTTCATGTAATCCATTTATTTTAAGACTGAGTTCTCATGCATGTGCAGCTCTGCAGAGAAGTTTCCCTATCTGTCTGGCTTTCTACCTCAAATTATGGACCCTTTTTAAGAGTATTTTCCCCAGTCTTTTGGCTATTCATCTAAATATTCTTCCTAAGCTCTTTGCAAGAGGAGCACAACAATAATTCCCATTTGTTTCAAGTGGGAAAAAAACCCCAGATGTTCATAGCAGCCTTCCAATATCTGAAGGGGCCTACAAGGATGCCAGAGAGGGACTTTTCATCAGGGACTGTAGCGATAGGGCAAGGGGTGATGGGTTCAAACTGGAACAGGGGAAGTTCAGGTTAGATCTAAGGCAGAAGCTCTTCCCTGGGAGGGTGCTGAGGCGCTGGCACAGGGTGCCCAGAGAAGCTGTGGCTGCCCCATCCCTGGCAGTGTTCAAGGCCACGTTGGACACAGGGGCTTGGAGCAACCTGCTCTAGTGGAAGGTGTCCCCTGCCCATGGCAGGGTGTTGGAACTGGATGATCTTAAGGTCCTTTCCAGCCCATGCCAGTCTGGGATTATATGATTCTATGATTAGTAAAGGCAAGTCTGTTTACTGCCCCCTTCCTAACATGCCTTGCTACTCAAAACCCATGACTTCTTGGAAGATGCTAGAAACTTCAACTTCCCAAGTGTTTTATTTACTGTAATGGGATTTACACTGACTGTAAACTTAAACAGGTTTAATGTACCTGAAGTTCTGGTCTAAGAGTATCTTTCCTTTTCCGCTTCCTGTCTTTTGCCCAAAATTTAAGGCAAAGATTCTTCTTTCTGTAGTTCATCCTACTGAATGTTGCCTGTGCAATTCATTAATCTTGCTTTGTTAGAACTTGCAAGTAGTGAGGAGTTGGGTAAAATTTAATACTAAGACTCTCTTATAAATCTCATACTCTAAAGAAAGGTATCTAACTCTTTTAATTGCATTTTTATGCAAGATTAGTAGGATCTTAATTTGCTCTGCCCATCTGCCCAACACTCCAAGTTGTGCACGTATCTGTCCCTCTGCACTAGAAGTGATCAAAGTTTTGCTGAGTTTTGTTACATCCTGGCAAATAATGTAAACCTTTAGCTTTGCTTTCAGCTACCACAAAGCTGCAACCTTGTTTTTAGCTTTGAAATCTGTTTTCCCAATCTGCTTTCAAGGAGTTGCAGTTCAGTTCTGCAGTACAGTTTAATGACTGTAGAAGTTCCACACCTAACTTGTCAAACCCTGTGCTGCATACTGTGCTTGGGTATTTAATCTTCTGAGAAATTAAATGTGGTTTTCTTCCTTCCCCCTTTCAGCTGTTTTAATGATGGATGATGATACACTAGTCAGTGCTCATGACCTTACTTTCGCCTTCTCTGTTTGGCAGGTAATGTTTTGCACCTTGGCATGCAGTATTTGAGAGTTACAATTGAGATGAATGGTTTTAATTAAAAGTAATCCTATATCTTCATGTTTTACCACTGGTTTTCTAGCTATAAAGCTAGATTTTAGAAAGATTGAAGCATTGAACAGTAGCAATTGCAAAAATATTCTTCAATACTAGCTATGCCTGTAATCTGTCTTTCAAATTTGTAACTCTTGTACAAGAACACCGAAGTTGCTGACTGCTGAATTTATTTAAATTGATAGGAGGCAGCAAAACAAAACTTGTGGCGTTTTTTCATCTCCGAGAGAAATTGTCTATAAAGTTATTTTGAGTGCCAGATATACAGCTGCAAATTGTGGATAGATGTTTCTTGGCACTACATAATGTTGAATGAGGCATATTGTGTCAGTTCTGTGAAACTCTGTTTAATTGCAACATTTATGCAGATCAAGGGACCATATGCCAGCAATTTCATTCTTCCCTGGCAATAATCTTGTGCTCCTCTCATTTTTTTAAAAAAAGCATAAATCTCACTTATGACAATTCTTAACACACATTTCACTGTGTGTTCACTTTAATTGTTTACATTTCTTTTTTCTTTCAGCAATTTCCAGAGCAGATAGTGGGATTTGTCCCTAGGAAGCACATTTCAACTCCTTCAGGTGTATACAGTTATGGCAGCTTTGAGTTGCAGAGCCCTGGATTTGGCAACGGAGATCGGTATTCTATGGTTCTTATTGGTGCAGCATTTTTCCATAGTGGGTATTTAGAAGACTTTCAAAGACAGCCAGAAGCAGTTCATGCCTTAATAGATGAAACTCAAAATTGTGATGATATTGCCATGAATTTTCTGGTAGCCAGGCACACTGGGAAACCTTCAGGAGTGTTTGTGAAGCCTGTTGACATAAGGAATTTAGAAAAAGACACTAACAGTGGCTATTCTGGAATGTGGCACAGAGCAGAGCATTTGTTACAGAGATCTTACTGTGTAAATAAACTGGTTAATATTTATGATGGCATGCCTTTACAATATTCTAATATCATGATTTCTCAGTTTGGTTTTCCTAATTATGCCAATCACAAGAATAAAATGTAAGCCAATGAATTTAAGGGGTTAAAAGCTAAACAATACTCAGTGAATTGTACTGAGTTCAAGGAGAGAAGAAGGTCTAATTACTGCATCTTGGCCATCCTTATTTGTAGCCTCTGAACTTTTTCCATATAGCTTCTTATGGGGTTTTTTTTGTTTGTTTTTTGTTTTTTTCCTTTCTTACTAATTCTCCAAGGTAAATTTTGAGAAAACTTGAAGAATATATACTAATGTTTAGCTGTGATAAAATCATCCCATTTCATTAAAACCTGAAAAGCTATTACAATTAATTAGGTCAGTTCTTCAGAAACACGCAGAGAAAAATGCACTCCTACCCTTGCAGTGCTTATGTTTAGATATTTATTTCAACGTTAATCTAGCTAAATGAGATCTAGGCATATATTTTATATCTTGAGATACTTCCTTGCCTTTCCCCTTCTCCTCCTGCTTCCCAGTGAAACTGTAGAAGGGCTACAGTAAACGGTTGGCCAGGCTTCTAGACTCCTGTACAAAACCCCTATGAAGTCTGTATATAAGCTATTCTGTATTCTGAAGCCGCTATGAAAGCAAGCCTGAGAAGAGTACCTCACCTTAATCTCAGATAGTCCTAAAACCGTTGCCTACGGCATCTACTGCTGCTGAGATAGTGGAAAATGATCTCTGATGTGGCTTTTTTCCACATTATTGATTTGCCTAGAGGTGCTGAAACACTACAAGCAGCTGAAAGATAAAACTTACCACCTGGAAATGTAAGAAACATGAATACATAAACCATGAAACTTTTATAAGCAGCCAGAAGAAATTGATGGGATATTACTTATTAATAGTCTCTTTAGTCTTAGTTTTATTTTTATATTTTGCATGTACATTGTTTATGAAAATATGTCCAAGAAAATCCTCACTCTTAAAATATGTCTTATTTACCATTGCTAATAAGAGCAGGCTGTTCTACATATGTGACAGTGTACATTTTGTTGTATTACAGGTCTTAGTTTTTTTAACTACTCCTTCATTGAATCACAGAATCCCAGACTGGTTTGTGTTGGAGGGAACCCTAAAGCTCTTCTAGTTCCGACCCCCTGCCACGGGCAGGGACACCTCACACTAGAGCAGGTTGCTCCAAGCCCCTGTGTCCAACCTGGCCTTGAACACTGCCAGGGATGGGGCAGCCACAGCTTCTCTGGGCACCCTGTGCCAGCGCCTCAGCACCCTCACAGGGAAGAGCTTCTGCTTAATGTCTAAACTTGAACTTCCCCTGTTTCAGTTTGAACCCATCACCCCTTGTCCTACCGCTACAGTCACTGATGAAGAGTCCCTCTCTGGCATCCAAATGAGTGTTTACTTACTTTTTGGTTCCTTTCATCTCTGGTTCTGGTGGCTACGACAACAGAATTACAATGTGCAATGAATGAGTAAAGCATTATTTAAAAAAAAAAAGTCTTTTAAAGTACAGTGATACCTGACAGGGATGGACTGTTATGAGTCTCTGATTTCCCTGGCCTCGTCTATAGCAAGAAACAGAGCTATTATTAACAGCTTTTGTTAGATTGGGATGCTGTAGTTCTGCAACCAGTGTGTTAACGTAGACTGTTCTGTCAGTGTTAAAGGATTTTGTTTCTGTTCAGTGAAGTCTTCCTAGTACTTTTGTAAGATTTAGAGGGCAAAATCTTATCATGGCAGTGTAAAGTCTGCTTAATTTTATTGTAGCAGTGAAAAGTAGATTTTGATTATTGTGCTGTAGTGATAAGTAGTAATCAAGCAGGTCTATGATCTTTGCAGAAGTGCAGCTTTCCTCGTGGCAGTTTACTGCATTTCGTTTACTCACTGGTCTGTAACCTCTGTTCTGTGCAGCATCAACTAGAACTGTGAAGACTCACAGGTGGTGTTCACCTTACTTTTAAAATGTGAAACGAACTGGCCGCTCAGCCAAATCTCACTATTGGCTTTGTTGCTGAGGGGAAGGAGTTGAGTTGGGTTGGGATTACTTTTTGTTCTTCTGTATCAGTGAAAGAATTTAATAGAACAAGATTTTATTATACTGGTAAATTTAATTTGTACCATTGTCAAATAAAACATGTAAACCAGATTGATTGCAGTGTTAGATGTCTGAAGTAAGCTCACAGTTCGCATACAGATGAGCAGCACCAAGATTTCATTTGTTAAAAAACAGGTACTTGTGGGCACATACATTCTCTTAATTTAGGTAAGGCCTAAATTAATTGATGAAATAAACTGAGGGGGGGAAAGCCACCAAAACACCTTAAACAGTTAGACCTATCTAGCAAAGAAAATTTGAAGATAAGACTTAATCTCCAGCCATAATTCGTTGTCCTCAGGAATCAAAAGGGGTTTTGTTTGTTTTTTAAAGGCTGGGAACTTTTTATCCCTTGATGGTTACAAAAATGCCTTAAGATTCTTTAATGAAATATATTGCTGAGGATTTATATTTTTAACGAAATAATACGTATGTGATGATTTCTTCTGAGAGATTATCTAGATGTCATTTTGGAAACGTTTTACAGTCTAAACAGATTCATCGCTACCTCTGAATGTTCTATAGAAATTAATGTTTAGGAACACAGGGCTTTAAAAATGGTATCTAGAAGGTATATTTAAAAAATCTTTGTTGAAAAGTTCAGGATATAGTCTGAAAATGATGCAACAGGACTACAAGAAAATTCCTGCTTTACCTACAGTTTCAAAAATGCCACAAGATGTCACTGTAGCTTTGGTACATGGTAGCATCAAATGTTAAAAATAGTAATTGGAATTTATTATAATCAACAAAATTATATGAGGTGAGAACATTCCTAAAGCTAGCATTTTGCAAGGTGAGCTGCCTTAGATAGTCATGCTAAAAGCTATGAGATAAAGCCCTGGAACTGAAAACACATGCAGGTTATTTTGTCCATATTTTTACAGGGGAGAAAGATTATTTTAAGTACTTTTTATGCTTAGGAAGGCTCCAGCTAATTGCCACAAATGAGAACTGATATGTAACCAAACCAACACTTGCAATTTTTACAAACGATATATAAGTGGTATATAAATAACATTTGACAATGGGGCTTCAGTTTCTAGTCACCTCTGCCTCCTAGATTTACCAGCCTAGCTAGAGGGATTTACAAATAATAGGCTTTAACACACACTGTGTATCTAGGGATTCTGGATCCTGGCTAGCTGTCCTGTTACACTGTTCAATCTTTGCTTCTGTTGCTCAAGGTAGCTTTGTTAAAGCTAGTTTGAGTACGCTCATCCAAACTCCCCTCAAGTAGAGTGCAGCACAGACTTACAAACGTGTGTTACATTGAACTGTAGTGAAAGTTTGATTAAAAACGGCTGTTAAAAAACAATGGTTCTGGAGAAAATACATTGATACCGGTTTTCTTACTGAGGATGTGTTACCCCTCAGAAAATCGCTTATAAATAAAAAATGAAATATTTAATTAAGGGTTAGCTATAAGTGTAAGCGATCTAGAGCAATATAGGAAAAGATAAACACATTGATTTCCATGAAGAGCAAATAGCCCCCAGCAACCTTTATTTAATGTGCTGTTACAGGAGACTGTGGTCTTAGTCTTGCAAGCATCTTGTCTGGAATAGTACTGTCTTCTGAGAATAAGGTTTCTTAGGTAAAGTCGTATTAGAACAAATACAGAAAATAAATAAGCAACTACAACTGCGTGAGGAGCATTTTCTGTAGTACTTCAGTGTATTTATCAGGCCTTAAAGAGCATTTAGTGCTTAATGCACTAGATAAAAATTGAGAAGTCAAAAGTGTTTCACACTTGTGTTTAGCCTCATCTACAAACAACTCAGAATTAATTATACGAACTGGTAATCACAGGAGCTTATTTATAGTGTTTGGAGAACATGGTGATAGTACAGTGAACCTCCGGGCTGCGTATTGCTTTGCATTACAATGGTCTTTAAGGTGTTTGGGGGTGGTTTTTGTTTCGGTTGGGTGGTTATAACAACGAGATGGACAGCCTGCCCTGTTTGCCACTCAGCAATCCTTTCTAAGGGGGAGGTTAGTCGAAAAAAGGCATTTCTAACACTTTCAACACTATTTGTTTGGCACAAAGTTAATCGCAGACTACAACCTAACTCAGCTTTTGCAAGCGAACCACCAGAAAGTCAATCTTTCACTTTTGGCGGGCGCGGTGGGGGAGGAAATCAAGAGAAAAACGATTCTGTGTAGTTTTACCCGTGTCTTTGAAGCGCGCCGCGAAGCTCCTCACGGCCCCGCTGCTGACAGAAACCGCGGCGGCCCGCGGGCTGCTGAGGAGAGCCCCGCTCCAGGGCGCTTCGCCAGGCGCCGCTCTCTC
>NW_009914612.1:0-240 GCF_000696875.1 Nestor notabilis
GCCCCTTCCACCCGCATCTTCCTCTTTCATCATTTATCTGCACACACACACCCCGACGGCACCGGGGGCACCTCGCAGAGACCCATGCACATCTCTCGAACGACAGTCCCCAGACCCACTGCTCCACTAACCCGGTGGGGACACACAGACGCTTGCTTAGCGAGGAAGGCCCTTCCCGCAAGATCAGCCCCCCCGCACACTCACACGGACAGCCAGACACACGGACACTCTCACACTGCC
>NW_009914612.1:679-882 GCF_000696875.1 Nestor notabilis
AGCTGGCAGGTCGGATCGCCCTCTTCCCGCCCTGCCAGAGGCTTCTCTTCCAGCTATGGCCCCTCGGCTGCCCCCTCAGGACCCCCTGCGCAGATTTTCGGACTTGTCCCTCTTTTTATCTTCAGGGGCAATTTCATGTGTCCCCTCCCGAATATCATGGTGAGTCCCTTCACCCACCCTGCTGCTCCCGGGGGCCCGGGGCC
>NW_009914613.1:0-1847 GCF_000696875.1 Nestor notabilis
TGCTGGGACAAAACGTGCCAAAATGGCTTTCCAAAAGAAAGACCTGAAAGGGAGAGAGGTGGTGGCCCTCGGGGGAGGTCTCGTCTCCCTTCCCAAGAGCTGGAGGAACCCCAAGCTTTAAGCCACAGCCACCAGCAGGCGAACGGTGCTTGGCCTCACAGATCAGACTCCTCCAAGCCTGGCAGAGCAATAAACCCTCACACATGGTGGGGGTTACGTGGGGTCAGGCAGCAGCTCCTGGCTCCGCGCACGGGGAAACCGAGGCAGCAGCTCTGCAGGACGAACCCCAGGCTCGGGAGGTTTGAACTCAGCTCGGCTCCATCCAGACTGGGCTCAGCAGGTTGCCCTTGAGCCACGGTTAACAGCAGCGCGCTGCTCGCAGGCAGCTGCCCCAGCTCCGCGGAGGGGCCCAGCGCCAGCCGAAAGCTCCGGCTAATTCTAAGGAAGCAGGAGCCGTTTGGAGGAATGCAACTGCTCCATCCCCACCCCCCGCCCGAGGACAGAGATTACAGAGCCCTGCTCTAATCTCCAGACCCCAGACCCTGCCGCACGCGCGGCTGCGAGGAGCTATTTCGGGCCGTGCGTGGAGCCGACTGCCACTGCCCAGAGCTATTCCAGGAAAGCCTGGATGTGGAGGGTATAATCTGTGGGGGAAAGGACTGTGTCCCTCTAATTGCACTCCCCCCATGCCCACCCTCCTCTTGGCTGCATTGTGTTTCAGCAATCCCACAGGCGCCCAGGCCGTGGGTTATTTTAGCGCAGGACACACCATGTCCACACTTGGCATTAGCACCCTGCAACACGTCATGTCCTGTACAGGCGCAGGTGTTTACAGACATCCGATGTCTGCCCTGAGCACAGACGTGAACCCTTTTGGGGCTTTACAAACCCCATCCCCGTCCTGCTCTGACTCCCTTCGGCATCCCCTTGCTCAGCACCCTGCTCCCAATGGCCGCGGAAGCGCTCATGTGCAGACACCCCGATCCCCAACAGCTGTTTTCCTGCCTGCAGAGCATCCTCGTGACTGTCAGCCGGCATTCCCACCACGGCGCATCAGCCACACACCCCCCATCCCTCCTGCCCAGGCGTGCGATGCCATGTGCTCGGCTGGCACCCGCCAGGGCTCAGCAGCCACCCCAGGAACAAAGTCCAGCATCACAACGTGGCATCAGGGCAGGTCTCGGGGCAGCAGGAGCTGCTGCAGGCGCAGTGACACGGAGGACAGCGGAGCCCAGCTCCTGCAGGGCAGCTCAGGACCAGCCAGAGTCACAGGCATAGACCTGAAGCCCAAGTTGTTGGCAGCATCTTGGGGCTTTTTGGGGCGCTTGGCACCTGACCTGGGTGAAACAGGGCATCAGCACGTCCGGCCTGCAAACCTCATGCCAAGGGACACCCAAAGCTGACTGGAAGTGCTATGACACACCAGGCAGGGATGCGAGTGCTGCAGGCGGCTCTTACCAGGGCATCAGGCGGCCAAAGCGAGTCCATGATGTCTTGCTGATGAAGAAGCCCACCATGGGGTCTGTGACAGCATCCCAGGCTCGCCCCACGAACAGGATGATGGAAGCGGAGAAAGGGTCCAGCTGCAGGAAGAAGACCTTGTGTCAGGACACACAAACCCCTGTGCCGCTGGCTGCCCTTCCTGAGCTCTTCAGGACCCCCCCTAACTGCACTGTGACCCCACGGCCCCATCCTCTGCTCATTTCCAGTGGGATTTGAGGCACAGTGACCCAGTCCCTCTCACCATTGCCCAACCACAGTCTTTCCACACCAAATTCCCACATCTCAGAGCAGAGCTCTCCCAAACCCAACCGCAGCCAGCACGAGGTGCCCCACGGGTGCTTCTC
>NW_009914614.1:0-1973 GCF_000696875.1 Nestor notabilis
ACCCGGGTCCGTCAGGAGGAGGGGGGAGCGAGTGTGGGGCGGGGACAGGTTGTCCTCCGGTGCCGGTCAGGGTGTCCCCAGGGTAGAGCAGCCTGTCCTCAAGCTATGCACCGCGGGGGCCGCGGCCCTGCTCGGGACTGGGAGCCCGCGGGAGCCTTGCGGAAAATGAAAGTTACCTAAAGATTTCCCTTGCAGTGGCCCTCCATAGCCGCATCCCAGCACCCAAACTTTCCTGTATCCCATTGGTCTTCTGCCCCCCTCCCCCCGCAAGGGTCCTTCTTAGTCTCCGATGCTCGTCCGAGGAACGTATCACCCCCCGCAATCTCACTTATCACTAAATTATACATATTACTTTCGCAGCCTGTTAGTAAAGAAGGTTAAATTAATTTACATTCTGCTCATTATCTGGTGTTTAAATGACGTGTTTTTATCCCTGAGATTTGGCAAAGAATCTCTTTCCTCAGACCCCACAGCGTTTCGACGGAGACAATGCTCTTACATTTGTAGTGGATTTTAATCTGATAAGACTCTAATTTGCTTAAGTCTTTTAAATAGGGGGTTTAAAATGATTCTAGCCGTTTTCTTATTGAATTTCCTCTAATTCCCCCAAGATCATAAAGTATATGTGTAAAGTAAATATTTCCTCCCTTTGCACCGGCAGCAGATGACCTATAACTAAGTCAATATGAATCCAGTTCCATTCTGCACAATTTGTTTACCAATCGTATCCCCGTTTCTTCTTAACCTCTCTCTACATCCATGGTCCTGCACCCAGAAATCGTCCCTCGGCTCTGTCTTCGTCTCCCCCGTCTCTTTTCCCCATGAGGGGTCGGGGCTGCCCCAGTGCCGGTCCCGGCCTGCCTGCGGGGGGCTCCCGTCTGGGCGCTGCCCTTCTCCAGCCCCTCGCCGGGGTGTTACCGGCCCGCAAAGCCCCGGGGAGGTGATGCAATTTCTTTTCAACGGGGCAATGCATCCCTCCCGCAGATGAGCCCTTTCTCATTCTTTCTATTTATTGTTTTCTTTTGCATTCGTTTGTTTTCGTTAGTTTGGGGAAATGTTGGCTCCTTGCGCAGCAACTCCAAACGAGAAGTCCCTCCTGGCTCCGCGGCGCAGAGCGGTTTTTACGAGCCTGGTGTCCTTGAAGGGCGCAGCGGCTGTGCCTCCTGTCCCGGGACACTCAGAGGGTCCCGGCCCTCACAGGGAGTGGGACGAGGGGAGCAGGGGCCGGCCACTGCGTCAGCCTCCAGCACTTCCCCAGCCCCAGCGGGCACAGACCCTCCGCCTGCTCCCTCATCCCCAAAAGCGGGGCGCTGCCGCGGCCTGGACCCCGAAGGGAGGGGGTGCCGGCATTTCCTTACGTGCCTTGGATTAAAACTCCCCCAGCCCGGGCAGGAGGGGAGCTACCACGCAGCATTAGTTGTCATGGTGACCATAAATCACGTAAATCCAAAAATACCCACCTATAATCTGAGATGAAGCTTTTATTTCCCGAGTGAAATAGTATTTTAAAAGCTGTCAGCCAACCGAAAAACAACCTAATTGTAGTCAACCAAGTAATATATTAGCGGTAAAGGTTTCAATTAAAATGTCAAAAGTGCTTTTCTTTTCTTTTTTTTTTTTTTTCCTCTAGAAGCTCCATGCCCTTCCAGGTTCGGGTTCTGGCGGCAAAGCCACCCCGGCCGACTCACTGTCCGCGCCTGCTGCGCGGGACTGACACTCCCCAAAAATTAAAGATTTGGGGGTGTTCCTCCCTTCAGCTTTCGCCTTTGCCCGGTGCTGTGGGGCTGGCCGGGGACGCACCTCGCTACGCTGGAGAGCAATTTGCGGCACGAAAACTGGGGAACTTGGGGCTGCTCCTCACCCCAATTCACCTTCTGCATTTCCCTTTTAATTTTGTGAATATTAAAATGAAATATTATTATTATTTGTTTCCGAGGGTGTTTTCGACCTCCCGCTCTCGCCGGGATCGGCGG
>NW_009914614.1:1989-2455 GCF_000696875.1 Nestor notabilis
TGTCTGCCCCTCCGGCTCCCGCCGTGAACGGCGGTGCCGGCCCCGGTGTGGAAGGCGGGAGGGCCGAGAGCGGGGCGGGAGCTGGGTTGGGGGTGCCGGGGGACTACCAGTGGGTGTTTATTCTCTCACTTTTCCTTTATCTCCTTACGGGATCGTTGTTTCTAGGGTAATGCTCTCCTAAATGGATAAATCGGTTCTCATATGGAGTCTCTAGCTCGTCCTGTTGTCTTTTACCTTTGGCTTGTTGTCTTTCGCCTATCTCGGATTACCGGGTATTCTCCTCGATGAAGAGCCATTAATTACCCATTCAGTCAATATTAGGAAGACTACAGAGCTTTTTACATGGGATTAAGAAGACATCAGATTGTTCCGTTAGTATATTCCTCCTCACGAATAAGCTTTCGTTATACATTTCGTTTTCCCTGGGGTGAGGCTAACAACCGCTGCATATATTATTTTCAGACGA